>NW_027507758.1:418166455-418453955 GCF_037356315.1 Lithobates pipiens | reverse complement strand
TTTATTGCTGTCTTTGCCTCATTTGAAAGTTTCACCCTCTCTATTTGTCCCGTTTGCTGTTATCACCAAAAGTAAATGCAAAAGAAAATCCCAAATTTTGGACTGACACCAGAACAGGAATGGAAGAGAAATCTTTCAATAGGGACACTAGTGCTGGTTATCCTGGAGACCCCTGGGATTCCCTCATGGTGGTGGATTTCTTCTCACTTCCTGTTTTGGCTATGAGACAGGAAATGGAGGAAAATTATATGGCATGATGAAATATTTATTTAAATTGGCATTCCTCTAATTGATTCTCATGTATATCAATTCCTACATAGCAGATACAAGAGCAATGTTTTAAAGGGCTGAGATTATGTCGTGGATTAAAGCATATTGAAACTCAAAAAAAAAAAATATGTTATATATTGAAGCTTACCAGATTACAGAAGTGGTGGCTGCATTTGTTTTCTTTTTTTTTTTTCTTGCTTTTTTTTCCCTTTACTTTCACCTGGTAATCCTGTGAATTACACACTTCCTGTCCCTGGTTGGCTACACTTATACCTCTACTATATCTATTTAAGCATGTCTGCCTTTGTTCACCTCCATTACATGGAGGATTATGAGATTGATAGATTATAGAAGATTTACCTCCGGTTTTGCTTTTAATGCAGTATATAGGAAATGACAAGGACACTGCACTTCTGGTAAGATCAACGGGTATTTTCTGTTCTTACTGAAACTGTTCTCAGCATGAACAATGGAAACTAATAGCTAAATCCACTACATCTAAGGAGTGGTAAGATGCAATATATTACATTTTGTTTTTAACGGTTTAGTTATCTTTCAAATATGTGCAGTGTCTTCAAATATCTACCGTATATACTCGAGTATAAGCCGAGATTTTCAGCCTCTTTTTTGAGGCTGAAAGTGCCCCCTCGGCTTATACTCGAGTCACCGCCGTCTGACTGCTCGATCAGCGTATCGAGCAGACAGACGGCGGACATTAAAATTCAAAAGCCGCGCCTCCTTCTCCGCCTCCGCCTGTGATAGGCGGAACACTGAATTTCCCAGCAGTCAGTGTTCCGCCTATCACGGACATCCGTTCATTCTCATACTACGGACGAGTATGAGAGGATGTCCGTGATAGGCGGAACACAGGCTGCTGGGAAATTGAGTGTTCCGCCTATCACAGGCGGAGGACGGAGGCGCGGCTTTTGAATTGTAGAATGGCCGCCGAGAAGAGCGGCGATCCTGGAGCGGCGATCCATCGGCACGACACGGGACGGAGGAGGCACGGGACGGAGGAGGCACGGGACAGAGGAGGCACGGGACAGAGGAGGCACGGGACAGAGGAGGCACGGGACAGAGGAGGCTCGGGACAGAGGAGGCTCGGGACGACGGCGGCTCGGGACGGAGGCTTGGGACACAGGTAGGCTGGACACACACACAAGGCTGCACGGACACACACACACACACACACACACACACACACACACACACACACACACACACAGGGATGGATGGATGGATGGATGGATACACACACACACACACACACAGGGATGGATGGATGGATGGATGAATACACACACACACACACACACACACACACACACACAGGGATGGATGGATGGATGGATACACACACAGGGATGGATGGACGGACACACACACAGGGATGGATGGATGGATGGATGGATGGACACACACACACAGGGATGGATGGACGGACACACACACAGGGATGGACGGACACACAGGGATGGACAGCCATGTCTCACCCTCGGCTTATACACGAGTCAATAAGTTTTCCAGTTTTTTGGGGGTAAATTGGGGGCCTCGGCTTATATTCGGGTCGGCCTATACTCGAGTATATACGGTAATATGATATTACAACGCCTACAGCTGAAATGTAAGATCGAAATCATCCAACTATCACACTGCGCTAGCCATGTAAGAATGGTAAAAAGCCCCTAAGGCCACTAAAAGAAATTTCACTTTTAACCCTCATTACTATATATTTTTTTTTTTTTTGCCTTCCACAAAGTAGTACACAAAGTAGTACACATAGTGGAGTTCCATTAAATCTTAGAGAACATAAGGCTCAATACCAAGGATATGCACTGGTAGAAAGGAAATCGGGCCGATTTTGAAAAAAGGTCGGAAACTTCTTTCTCTGTGTTTCTCATGGGTAATGCAGCCCAATAAAATGAATGGGCTGACCTATCCATAATGTGTGCCCCAAATGCACAGATCTAGAACCCGTTCTTACATCATGCCCCACTGCACATCACAATCCCCTCCTCTTTCAAATGAAGATCTCCACTTGATAGGTGTACTCAGCTTCCCCTTTATATCACTTCCCTCCACTTTGTTCACAGTAGTGTTCTCACACTTTCTTGACATTAATCCCAGTACTGTCCTCTGCCCCCTGCACTGCAGAGAACTGTGACCCTTTTTACGTCACACCCCCACATTACAGTTCTCAGCCCCCCACAGGAGAGTCCTCAGCCCCCCAACACCACTGTCCTCAACCCCCCTAATTTACAGTCCTAAGGCCTCCAAATTATAGTCCTCTGCCCCCACTACATTACTATTCTCAGTCCCCCCCACATTACGCTCCCCACATTACAGTTCTCAACCCCCCACTTTACAGTCTTCAGCCCCCACATTATTGTCCTTAGCCCCCCACTTTAATGTCCTCAGCCCCCCACATTACAGTGCTCAACCCCCTACATTAGAGACCTCAGCCCCCCCCACATTACTGTCCTTAGCCCCCACATTGGTACCCTCAGCCACAGGCATTACAGTCTTCTGGCCTCCTGCATCACAGGCCTTAGCCCCCCTACTTTAATTCCCTTAGCCCCTCACATCACAGTCCTCAGCCCCCCACTTTACAGTCCTCAACCCCCCCCCCCCACACACACACACACATTTTTGTCCTCAAAGCTTCACATATTACAGTTCTCTAAACCCCCCAAGTTACAGTCTTCAACCCCCCCCCCACATTACTGTCCTCAGCCCCATAATTTCATGTCCTCAGCCCTCCACATTACAGTCCTCAACCCCCCACATCACAGTTCTCAGCCCCCCCACATTACTGTCCTTAGTCTCTCACATTACTGTCCTCAGCCCTCCTCAATCACAGTCCTTAGCCCCCCTACTTTAATGTCTACAGCCCCCCACATCACAGTCCTCAGCCCCCCTACTTTAAATTTCCTCAGCCTCCCGCATCACAGTGCTTAGCCCCCACTTTAATGTCTTCAGCCCCCCCACCACATTACTGTTTTAAGCCCACCAATTTAATGTCCTCAGTCCCTCCACATTTATTCCTCAGCCGCCTTTAACTTTGCCCCTTTTGTTCACTGTCCTACATTACACAGACAGAATGGAGGGCGGTAGGCACAGCAGGTCTGGATGGAGGGCAGGAACTGCAGGATAGTGATTTTCTTATTAACGCCCTCCATTTAGAACTGTCCTGCCTCCCTCAGTCAGCCCTGTGATGATAGCAGCCTGATGGCTGGAGGAAGAAAAGGCGCATAAATGGTGGGACTGCATCGGTCCAGATAGGACAGTAACTCTGTCCGCATCTGACCTGTGGTCCACCATTTAGTGATGCCTGGGCTAGAATATTAATTCAGTTTGTATTTATATGGTACAGTAATGAAAACAACATATAAAGCTGGGCCTCGACCTCTGTGATTATTATATTCTGCTATACATTGCATTTGGAAAGACTTCCAGTGGGGGAGGTCGATGAGGGCCTATATAAGGCAGCAGAAAGCGAGCATAACATGCTAAATTGTAGAAATGACCAGTTAACTAAGAATCGTTTATAAGCTTACAGAAATTACCAGCAATATAATAGGTAATATTTTAGTCAGATATGTATTCTGAGTTTGCCATATTATTATTATTCTTGACAAAAAAGCAGCCCAGATATTATTTATCCCTTGCTTATACTATGCTATTATTTTTTATTATTAGATTAATATAAGAGTTTGTGTGTGTGTGTGTGCATTTAGCAAGATTCTAGATTGAAAATTGCAACCTGTGTGACCATAGAAGGTGCTTGCTCCCTCTAGATGCATGTCGGATAGACAATTAAAGAGACCCTGAAATGACATATCTCTTCTCACCAACATAATTAAGGTGTATTATTTGTCAGCGAGGTCAACGGTGAACAAATGTCCTGGCAAACTGAGACTGAAAGACAGGAAAGGAGCAGATAATGAAATTCAGGGATGACAAATGGCTTTCAGCCTGACACCATGGCATCTGACAGAGAAAGACACCAAGGCGGCCGGTCTACAACTTTTCGTTGATTCGCGCCAGCCACAGAGCCTGGTTCTCAATGTTTATATTTGAATAAAAATGTTCTCTTCCTCAAAGATAATGCATCAACAAAGACAACATGATTTCAGCTTAGTTCAGTTTTTGCAGGTATATCATTCACTATCATTAACTATTAACTATCTTCATCAAAGAATAATCAGTTTGTTTTTTTTGAGTTTTTTTTTTTTGTCAAAAATGAAAACATTTCTGCACAATAATAATAGTAATGGAGCAGAGGATATGCATTCCAATATAATAATTTTTAGTATACATTAAGATTGTCTAGTCATTGAATTCTGATGGATAAAAATAATTGAAACACTACAAGAAAGGTAATTGTAACCAAATTTCAATCACAAATACAGATGCAAAAGATCAGTTATACTAGTTTAACAGTTGAATGAATGAATGAATGAAATACTTATATAGGGCACAATGCGAACTGAATCGCCTCTAGGCGCTGTATTTTAGTTGACTAAAATAGTGTTTCTATTCTATTAAAGAAGTGTGCCTACTAGTGTGCCTACTAGCACCTAAAAAATGTGAGCTGTCGGAGTATCATGGTATCATGGAGCATCTACGATAAATCCAAAGAGGCCCAATGGTGCCTAACCTTAATGTGTATTGCTCAGATTTGTTTTCTGGAACTGCACTGGTACAGTGAAATAGTAGTCAAAGGTCCCAACAAGGATAGAGAGATGCTGAAAATCATAGTTACAAAATGTGAAAAAAAGCTGTCTCAAAATATTCCCCAGGGACTGAATTAGTCTGAACATCAGAGGGCCTTGCGTCAGGTCCTTATACTTGCAATGCTGAGACTGAGCATTATTGTCACCGTGGTGCTACAACTTAAAGTGATATTAACCCAAGATCGCACCCAGCCTATTGTCAAATGATGTCTGGGTGGGACATTCATCCTTCCGGGTGGATGTCATACGACGTCCTCCAGGAACACGCTTCGCACGCACCCCACGGGCCGCACTATCTGTCACCGGCTGTGTCCATTGAATACAGACAATGACTGATTGGTGTACCGGCCTGTTGCTGGTACCATGTGATCTATGTGACCAATCACAGCAAATCACATGATGTTTGTAAAGGATGGATGGCTTAATTTCACGCCATTCATTGTGTAAAAGTGTGTTGCTAGCTGTGATTGGTCACAGTGATCACATGGTACAGACGCGTCCACTCACAACCCATCTGTACCATGTGATCAGCTTTGGCCAATCACAGCTAATTACAATACACACTGAATGAATCTGTTTCATTCAGTAAAATTGGTTGCTTATACCAGTGAAATTCACTGGTATAAGCAATCATAATGTGTAAAAAAAAAATCCTGATCTCTTCCCCAGAGTAGAACAGTGTTACTATGGTAACACCGCATTGCTCTGATCCCAGTGTGTAAAACAAAAGTATAACAGAAATAAAAATATTTTTTTTTAATGTTTACTGTGCATATTGTCACCAGTCAGTGTCCTTGATCACCACCACACCAGTTATATGATGAAAAAAACACAACTTCAAAAAACTCACCATGAATCTTATTAAATACTTTTTACTTTCCAAAAAGGGGTAATTTGGGGGATATTTGTACTGTCCTGGCATTTCTCAAGAAATCAGATAGGTTATTTTCACCAAAGAAATATAGCAGAATACAGCTTGGCCTAAATTTATGTAAATGTGTTAATGCTAAAGTGCGACAGCGCTGAGAGCTGAAAATTGGCCTGGGCGGGAAGGGGGTGAAAGTGTATTGAAGTGGTTAAAGACTATATATTTTCATGTACAGTCTTTTTTTTCTGGTGCAGTCATCCCTCTAACCACTGTTCCCACCTCTCCAGTTTGCGAGTGTCTCCTTTAGCTCGTCAGCTAGTAAGGAGACACCCATATGTGCATGCTACCAGCTGTGCCTGTGTGTGTTCATTCACATACACAGCACCCATCCTAAACCCTGCTCCCAGCTAATTGACAGGAAGCTGCAGGAGCCTATTGCTCCCCTACATATGTGTGTGCAGCCTATTACATTTGGGCGTGCAACCCAAAGCTCAGATACACATGCCTTTCTCTGCAGCCTCAGCTGCACAGGGCAGTGAGTGAATGGGAAGTGCTCTGTGCTGAGCGGCTTCCTGTTCATTCACAAACTGAAGCAAAGTAAACACAGTTTGCTATGCTTCAGTTATGAATGGACAAAGTGAGTGAGTGTGTTCACTGTGTTCATTTAGAAAAGGAAGGGGCCAGTAAATTACATATTTACTAGCCCATTCCCTCTCTCTCCATCCTGAAACATCCCCCACAGCAGTCGGGGGAGAGGAGAGGAGGGAAGCCAGCAGTACCGTGGGGACAATAAGAGAGGAGAAGCCCAGACAGTAGGGGGCACCAAACATAGTGATTAGGGTGTACCCAGGCACACCTGGCACATCCCCTGGGCATGCCTATGCTCCCCTATCTTCCCCTCTCTTCTATAACCTGGAAGTTCAGGGGAACAGCACAGATCATCCAGGAGCTAGCAGCAATGACAAGGACAGTGAGTAAGTGTGTGGGGACAAGAGGGGAGTAAATGTGCAGGGGCATTTATTTATGCTTATTACTACTTTAATGATTTGCATAAAAACATAATTAGAGCAGTAAGGATCATAACAGTTAACCGTTTGGAGGAAAAACTATTGATGCGCACTGCTTGCAGTTGTGACTGCACACAGTTATATATGGTGCACATTGTAGTGCTTCAGCTTTTTTATGCACAAAAAATAAAATCTTACAAAAAACGTTTACAAAACCCAGAGGGAGAAACCAAGAGGAGGTTCTTACCACTGGCTCATGAAAAAAACAAAACTGGTTATTTATTAGAAGAATTTCCCAAGGCTAAAAAGGAACATTAGCTGCTATAGGAACAGTCAGTAATATCTCTTACAATTACTGTTTATAACATAAGGCCTTCTTCTAGTGTTAGAGGTCCCCCAGTAGAGAGATGGGGCTTAGCCGTCAGATCATTACAACATACCCTTAACACTGTTACGATAATAATAAAACTAAGATAGTGGTAATGTCAGCAACATTAAAACTGTATTTGTCATCCAGTAAAACATTTAGTTGGCCTATTTTGGCTATCCTGACATTTTTTGTGTCTTCAGATTAAGACAACTATTAGGCATGTTACTGCAAAATAGAACTGGGTCCCTCACATTAACTGGCGCTTCCAGAACGCCATGTATGCCAGTTGCATGTGGATAAAGCCCTACAGATTATCTCCTGTGTGGCATATCACTTATGCACAGAAATTTACAGGCATTCGAGGAAATTGATATCAGTCTGTCATCTATGATTACACAGATCTGGTCTATTTAGAAACCCCCCCCCTTTATCACAAGAGGCTGGTGTTTTCTAGTACTTCCAACAGGAGGTGTGAAATCCCTGCCCTGTGCCCCTCCAGAGGGAACTCTGCAGCCCAACACTCAAGGCGGTTTCTTGTGGTCTGCCGGTTTGGCAATCCATAGGGTGGAGGCATCAGCATATCCATTCCTGGTTTTAATATTTAGCGGCATCTTTACTATCTACTTCCCCCTTTTTTTTGCTTGAATGACAGCAATTCATGTTATCCTTTTGGCAGTTCTGGAGAAGAATTTTCAAAACACGTTAGGTGTTATATATCATATTTCTAAGTATCAGTACCACTCTTCAGACATGTGTTTTTATCTTATTTTTTGTGTATCAATAAATGCTATTTTTAATTAAGACTTGATAACTTCTTGATAGTGCCCACAGTCCCAGTCCTAGAGGGTTACCTGTTTGCACCTCTCATTAACCCCCATGGCGGTATTCCCGAGTCTGGCTCTCAGTGAAAATTCAGTACCATTAGCGGTCACCCCTAGCCAGACTCGGGATCGCATCGCTGGATCCAGGATGAGTATGCTTACCTTGTCCTCTGGATCTATCAATGTCCCCCCGCAGTGTGAGCGGCTCATCCTCCACTCGATCTATCATGGAGCCAAGCTCCGTTCCCTGCGAGCATTGCGATGCACGGGGACGGAGAACGGCGCCAAATTCAAAAAGTAAAACACACACATTACATACAGTGTAATGTAATCTTAGCCCTTGTACACACGGTCGGACATTCTGACAACCAAATCTGTTGGATTTTGTCCGACGGATTTCGGCCGAAACTGTTGCATACACATGGCCGGACAAAGTTGTCGGAAAATCCGATTGTACATAACGCAATGACGTTATTTCGTTATGACAGGACTACGTTCAGGCTAGTAGCCAATAGCTTTGGTCTAGGAATTTGATCTGAGCATGCGTGGCACTTTGTCCGTCGGAGTAGGCTACACATGATCAGAGTATGTCCGATCAGAGCATTTTGTCGGAAAATTTTACGGACAAGTTGGAAAACATGGTCCGTTGGATACTCCGACGGAAACAGTCCGATGGAGACCACGCACAGTCAGATTATCCGACAAAACGGTCTGATAGGACACATTCCGTCGGAATCCCTGACCGTGTGTACAAGGGCTAACAGATTACATTGCTGTATGTAATTATTTCACATCCCCTTTGTCCCTAGTGGTCTGTCCAGTGTCCTGCATGCAGTTTTATATTATAAAAATGGTTCTTTCTGCCTGGAAACTGGAGATTGTCCATAGCAACCAAAACTGTCCCTTTACATCAAAAGTGGTTTTAGACCAGCTAGAAAACAGCGAGAATAAATTGGAATCACTCGCAGAATTGAGCGATAGCGATTTGTGGGGAGATCCGTCATCAAATACTGAAAAGTAATGACAGTGACAATTCTGCAACTGAGCAAATTTCAGTGTTTTTGATTACCGTATTTATCAGTGTATAACACACACTTTTTTCCCCTTAAAATCAGGGGAAAATCGCGGGTGTGTGTTATATGCCGATACTTCGTGATTTCAGCACAATTTTTTGGGCTCTGGACGGCTTTCAGTTGCCCAGAGCCCATCTCGCGGCTTTTACCCGCTCTCGGAACTTCTCGGCGGCTTTTCGGCCACTCTCGGACCTTCTCGGCGGCTTTTGAAAGCTGCTGAGTTCCGAGAGCGGCCGAAAGCCGCCGAGAATTTCCGAGAGCGGCCGAAAGCTGCCGAGAAGGTCCGAGAGCGGCCGAAAGCCGCCAAGAACTTCCAGGTGCCGCCGAGATACACGGGACATCTCAGCGGCGCCATTTTTAAAAACATAAGCGCTCAATGCACTAAGACAGACAAGCTGCAATGAGGACAACCTGCAATGAGGACAGGCTGCAATGAGGACAGGCTGCATGACAAGGCTGCAATGAGGACAGGCTGCATGACAACGCTGCAATGCGGACAGGCTGCATGACAAGGCTGCAAATGACGCTGACGAGGCTTCAGATGGACACTGATAAGGCTGCATTGATGGGCATTTAAATGTAAGTTTTTTTTCCTTAAATTTCCCTCCTAAAAGTTTTTTCCACAAAATTCCCTGCTAAACTTGGGGTGCGTGTTATACGCCCGCGCGTGTTATACGCCGATAAATACAGTAGATTACATCATTGAATCATTTTTATTATTATTATATTATTATTTGGTATAATTATTTATAGTTATTTATTATATTATAATTTATGATTTCATTTTTAAAACTTTATCACACCCAGGATGTATACTAGACTCTGGTTTGGACAGATTTAAGTGAGTTATTCCTTAAGGCCCATACACACGATCAGACTTTTTGACAACAAACATGCAAATTAGCTGTTTTGGAGCAACATCCGACCGTGTGTACGCTCCATCAGACAAACTTTTTTGGTTTTCATCGGACTTTTGTTGGCTGTGCGAACGGACAAACTTTCTGGCAACAAAAGTCCGATGTAGCAAAGTCTGATCGTGTGTACAGAAAACCATAGGACTTTTGTACAAAGTACAAACAGGCATGCTCAGAACCAATGCAAAAGATCAGACAACAATACAGAAGTTGACCAAAGGTGGCGGTAAAGAGCAGAAAAACCACGTGATTTGGTGAAAGTTGGCTGAAAAAGTCCTGCTGTGTGTATGCAACACAAGTTCAGGGCCGACGCCCTTTGTACAAAAATCCAAGGGAAAGTTTGTACAAAGTCCTATCGTGTGTATGAGGCTTAAGAATTAGAGGACTACAATATAAAACGCCAAATTTCCATGCAAAATAATTATACCGCTCTCAGCACCTAAAACCTGAAATAATCATACCACAAGGGAGGTTAACTGGGTCCTATGTAAATGTGATGTCTGCTGTCCAAGGGATTGTCCCTCCTTTTTTATGTGCTTGAGAACTCATTGTCATGTGTAAAGAAATGCCTGTCTATTTTACCAGAAGCAGTTAAATCAATTGCTTGTTTTTGTGGTTAATTAAATAACTCCCAATGTAAACTAATTTTGCACTGCTCTTATCAGTCACAAAAACCAAAACTAAAAATGCAGTTTTTTGTTTTTTTTTTGTTTGTAAACCTGCATGGTGTGATGCCTGCGAATCATCTCTTCATTATCATAAAGGTACAATTTGCATTTTGGATGGGCTGTTTCTGTTTTCCTGCTTTTACATCAGTCACCAGGAGAAAAACTGCCACCACAGGCCATCATTAACCTTCCAAATCTGCCTCAAAACAAATAGTACAAGAGCTCACTAATTTGAAGATCAAAAAGCCACTTGTCCATTATATAATTGGAATGAAAGGCAAAATGTAGCAGTTCTGAAGAGCACAGTAATTACTAGCTGTTAATTGCTCTCTTGTGGTGGCTCACTTTTAATTAAAAAGAACAGCTCGTCGCAGGCCGATAAGCAGTAGCAGAGACCACTGGTTTAATCAACAAAGCAAAAAAAAATGTTTCTGCGGCAGCCAACACCAGCTTGAGAAATCTTCAGATGTCCAATTGAGATTAAAAACTGTCTATTTAGTGCAGTCAGATTTTATTTTAACCAAGGAAATGACTATTTGAAGTCTTCCAAAGTGAGTTGTCCCCATCACATCCCCGCTGGTGCAGTTGGGACTAATCACTGGCTTGTGGTTGTGATCACTCAAGTAAAGAAATTTAGCTACTTTCCTCTTGACTTCATCATTCTCGGGTAATTGGCCTGTCTGAGGTGAGCACTTTTTTTATTTTTTTATTTAAGAGCGCTTTAAAGTGTGGAAGGGCCACAGACTGAGCATTTAATTAATGTTCATATTTCATGCAGTGGAAGTGAATTCATTATAAGAGAACCAATTTCTTTTTTTTACTTCTATGTTCACATCCTCTGATTTGATTATAAAGTCACAAATATCTACTGTCAGGATAAGCCGTTTTATTACTGGGATGCTGTTGTTATTGACTATGGTCTCATGCCTGTTACAGTGAAAGCTGAGTCAGCTTCACTGCTTTCATTGCCCAGGTAAAAAATAAAAATAAAAAATAAAATAAAATACACATATATATATATATATATATATATATATATATATATATATATATATATATATATATATATATGGAGAACATAAGCATTTCTTGCAATTAGAGTTAAAGAGTTGTTTCTTTATAAATAAATGTCCCCTTTTTACACCAGTATGGTCTCCTCATCTCCCTATGGTGTAGTTAAAGTAAAATTACTGCTCTCTATTTTATCTATTTTACATAAAATCTGTCTTTTTTTTTTTTTCTTTTGGCTTCTGTGTCTATTTTGGAAGATCTTCCTTCACTTACTGTCCTGTAGACATAACAGAAAATGAGAAGAAATTTCTTCAAAGTAAGGGAACTTTCCTCTTATGCCTTGTACACACGGTCGGAAATTCCGACGGAAAAGGTCCGATCGGATTATATTGTCAGAAAATCCAATCGTGTGTGGGCTCTATTGGACATTTTCATTGGAAATTCCAACAGAAAAGATTTGAGAGCAGGATCTCAAATTTTCCAACAAAAAAATCCGATCAGACTTTTTCCGATCGTTTGTAGAGAATTCCGATCGGACAAAGTGCCACGCATGGTCGGATCAAATTACGAGACCAAAGCTATTGGCTACTAGCCTCAACGTAGTTCCATCGTAACGAACGAACGTCATCACGTTCCGAGCGATCAAATTTTCCGACAATTTTGTCTGACCATGTGTATGTAACACAAGTTTCGGACAAAATCCGTCGGAAAAAAATCAAAAAAAGTCATTAAGCCTCATACAAACAAATGGATTTACCGACGAGAAATGTTCGATGTCAGGCTGTTGGCGAAAAATCCGACAGTGTGTGTGCTCCATCGGACAAGGCTTACCTATAGGTACTGTAAATATCTCCTAAATGTGCACCTTTCAGGAGATATTTACTGTACATGCGCTGGTGATGTCAGCAGATCATGCACTCTGAAGGAACGGCTACCAGGACCACTCCTTCAGAGTCCTGTGCCATAAACAGCAGCTCCTGTGCGCATGCATAGGAGTGACATCATCGTAGCTCCGGCCACTCACACCCAGAAAGAAGACTGGGTGATGATGGAAGCAGGCTTCGTTCTAAGGTAAATTTCACATAATGTAATGCAATGCATATTAGTACATTATAACTTGTTATAACTATGCCTTGCAGGTTCAAAAAAAAATTGTCGGTGGTTTAATACCGCTTTAAAGGAAACCTGTAGCAGGATAAATATGTAGGATGCCATTGCTGAGCTGTCTGAAAATGCAAATTTATTGTCATGCATTTTTGATGCTATTTAAAAAAAATACATTTGTTGTGAAGATAGATTTCACATGTATTTTAATATCACAAGATATCTAAAAAAAAAAATTCTCCACGCTACAAATAAAAAAGTGTTTTTATAAACTGCCTGTGTCTGTTTTAGGTAGGTTTCCTCTTACTTATTTTTCCTATGAAACTTATCCCAGGAGGCCATATATAAGAAGGAACATCCCCAGTGCGGAGAAAGACATCAATAAAAAGAAAACCTGGCAGAAGTTCAAACCCTTCTTCATTTCTTCTGAAATTTGGTGAAGTTACCTTTTAAAGTGGTAGTCAACTCTTGCATGCCAAAATCCACTGACAGTGTTTGTTTTTATAACAGAAGAGACCCTAGAGGTCTCCTCTAGCATAAATGTCCCCCCTGCCTGTCAGCGCTAATGCAATCTGAGCCATGCATGTGCAGCTCAGACTGCATTTACAGCATGCTCTGCATGCCATGGCAAAGAGACATGCAATCAAGTGGTCAAAGATTCAGAACCCGGAAAGAAGACCGAGGTAACATAGAAGCCATCGGGGATTGGGGAGCTGTGACAGCCAAGCGCTGGAGGGCTCCATTTGTAGGTAAGTCTCTCATAATGTACTAGTATGTGGTGCATACTAGTGCATTATGATTTAAACCTGAAGGAGTACATTTTTGGACTTTCTTGAAGAGAAATTACTACCCCTTTAAGTCAAGTAAATACAAATTCAATAACAGCATATAGGAAGATTGGGGAAAGGTACATTTAAAGTATATCTAAACCCAAGAACAAAATTGTAAAATGTATTCCAGATTACCAGTACTTATATGTGGTAACTGCTTTAGTTTTCTTTTTCAGGTGTTTTTTCCTGTTTTAATTGGCGGCTTACAGTTTAATTGGACTACAAAACATCTCCCCCTTTGCACATCTCCATAACAGGGCAGGTCTCAGGAGTGTCAGTGATTGGATAAGGTCATCCCATGCCCAGGAAAAGATGCTGCACTGCCTCCCCCCTCATCCTGGCCCTGAATGTATACATATATTACATGAGCAGTGAGTGTATTGCACAAGTAGTATGTTTCAGTGAGTATGAGTTTATGACAACAGTACCTGTGTTACATGTGTAAGCCCTTGTACACACGGTCGGAGATTCCGATGGAATGTGTCCTATCGGACGGTTTTGTCGGATATTCCGACTGTGTGTGGTCTCCATCGGACTGTTTCCGTCGGAATATCCGACGGACCAACTTTTCCAACTTGCCGGTAAAATTTTCCAACAAAATGCTCCGATCGGACATACTCCGATCATGTGTAGCCTACTTCGATGGACAAAGTGGCACGCATGCTCAGATCAAATTCCTAGACCAAAGCTATTGGCTACTAGCCTGAACGTAGTCCCGTCGTAACGAAATAACGTCATCACGTTATGTACAATCGGATTTTCCCACAACTTAGTCCGACCGTGTGTATGCAGCATCACTTCCGGACCTCTTCCGGAATTAATCCGTCGGAATTACTCCGACGGATTTGGTTGTCGGAATCTCCGACCGTGTGTACAAGGGCTAATAAAGCCAACATGATCTTTTATCACATAGTAGTGTGATAGTTCGTTAGCAGTGAGTAGACCAATATGATAATAGTGGTACTAGTTCAGTACACGCATGTAATTTGGAGGCTGCACAGCATTTGGGGCAGCTGCCCCTCCCCCTTGTCTTGGCCCTAAGGGGTCATGCTAGGATTTTTAATGTTGAGCACCCAGAGGACAGGAATGAGCCAACACACAAAATGGTGGGTGTGGTCAAACTGCACATTGGGAGGGGCTTAAAGGAACTTCAGCTAGTTCAGTTAAGCTTTGGCAATAAAACCTGGAAGCCGATAGGCACAAAAAATCTACAACCGTGTGACCACCTCATTAATAATAACCTTCCTGATCCCACTCACAAACGATTTACTAACAGCAAAAACCAATGGGCGCTATTCAGTACTCCTACTTTTTACTTCTCAAAAAAACTTTGGTCTCTATGATTGTGCTCTTCGTTGGCTGTCATCATACCTATCCCACTACACCTTCAGTGTCACTTACAACTCTACTTCCTAATTTTCCTTTTCCTTTCTCTGTCAAGGTCCCTCAAGGTTCTGTTCTTCGACCACTCCTATTCTCAATCTACACCATCTCTTGGGGTCAGCTAATAGCCTCCCATGGCTTTCAATATCATTTCTACTCTGACAAAACCCAAATCTATCTCTCTACCCCTCAGCTCACAACATCAGTCTCCTCACGCATCACTAATTTACTGACTGATATATTAGTCTGGATGTCACACCACTTCGTCAAACTCAACCTGTCCAAAACTGAACTCATAATACTTTCTCTACCACGTGCCCCTATCGCTGAGTTCTCTGTTAACCACTTCAATACAGGGCATTTTCACCCCCTTCCTGCCTAGACCAATATTCTGCTTTCGGCGCTGTTATGCTTTGAATGAAAATTACGTGGTCATATGAAATTTTGATATTTTTTTCCCCACAAATAGAGCTTTTGTTTGGTGGTATTTGATCACCTCTGCGGTTTTAATTTTTTGCGCTATAAACAAAAGAATAGTGAAAATTTTGAAAAAAATAATATTTTTTACTTTTTGCTATAATACATATCCCATTTAAAAAAAAAATGTTTTCTTCAGTTTAGGCCGATATGCATTCTTCTACATATTTTTGTTTAAAAAAAAATCACAATAAGCATATATTGATTGGTTTGCGCCAAAGTTATAGCGTCTACAAAATAGGGGATACATTTATGGCATTTTCATTGTTATTTTTTTTTTTGTTATTTTTTATTTTTTTTTACTAGTAATGGTGGCAATCTGCGATTTTTATCATGACTATAATATTGTGGCGGACACTTCGGATACTTTTGACACTATTTTGGGACCATTCACATTTATACAGTGAGCAGAGCTATAAAATACACTGATTACTGTGTAAATGTGACTGGCAGGGAAGGGGTTAACACTAGGGGCGATGAAGGGGTTAAATGTGTATCCTAGGGAGTGATTCTAACTGTAGGGGAAGGGGACTCACAAGGGGAAGGGACCGATCGGTGTTCCTCTGTACTGAGAACACACCATCAGTCTCCTCTCCTCTGACAGGATGTGGATCTGTGTGTTTACACACAGAGATCCACGGTCCTACTGTGTTCACGGGCAATCGTGGGTGCACGGCAGACATCGCGGCTGCCGGACACGCTCATCGGATGCCTAGAGGCTCAGGAGGTAAAATACGTCATATATGATGGCAGCCAGGAGGGACAAAGAGTTCCTGCCGCTGTCATATCACTATGCACGGTAGGGAAGTAGCTACCGTATTTGCCGGCGTATAAGACAACCTTTTACACCCGAATTACACAGCCAAAAATCGGGGGTCGTCTTATACGCCGGGTGCAGAGGCTGCAAGGCATGTTTACCTGCTCCGTAAATGGGGTAGACGCTGCCAGAGTGATACATAAACAGTCCGGTTTTCGGGACCGGGTGAAGAGGCCGCCGGGTGCGCTGTATTCATACACTGTGCGCCGCTGAGCCAATCCTGGCAGGCGATGCACTGTTTTGCTGATGCAGAGCCTGTTAAGCCTGCTCGGATTGGCAGGTTGTTTCTCCAATCCGAGCAGGCATGAGTCGGAGCGGCGCGGGCTGATGATGTCACAGCCTCTGCCAATCCGAGCAGGCTTTGCATCCATACAAGAGATATTAAAATGCATTGCCTGCCGTGATTGGCTCAGCGGCGCACAGTGTATTTCTAGACAAAATAGACAAAATAATACCGATATACTGTATTCTTCCTGTGATTTAAAAGCCCTATCAGTTACCTTTTACCAGTGAGGAAGTGACAACTTGGCAAGCTTGCAGTAACCATAATACTGTACCTACTAGCAAAGCATCATATACAGTATATGGTACAGTATACGATACTGTACGTACTAACAAAGCATCATACATACCGTACCGTACCTACTAACAAAGCAACAAGCATCATATATACCGTACCGTACTGTACCTAACAAACCAACAAAGCATCATATATACTGTACTGTACTGTACCTACTAACAAAGCAACAAAGCATCATATATACCGTACCGTACTGTACCTACTAACAAGGCAACAAAGCATCATATATACCGTACTGTACTGTACCTACTAACAAATCAACAAAGCATCATATATACCGTACCGTACTGTACCTACTAACAAAGCATTACGGTATATACCATACTGTACCTAGCAACAAAGCATCATATACTGTGTCTTCCTGGCGCTACTGTTACGGTATATTACAAAGCATTACCATATATACTGTGAGTACCTGGCTCTACTGTACATATCCTAACAAAGCATCATATACGGTACTTTGTGTACTGGTAGCCAACATCCTGTACTGCATATCCAGCTCCAGATCTCCCCTTCATATAAAATACTGGTATGATTTATGGTGCTTTGGAGGAGAGGAGTCATTGTTGCTACCTACCGGTACGTTACCAATTGTGGGATCTCTGGGACTTGCAGTCCACCAGTTTCCTTTTTGATTACATAAAAGTGATAGCGTAATACCTGACAGATTACAATACCTGACAGATTTTAGATTTCCTGTAGTGGAAAATGGCTGATGGACAGGGCCCCAGCATGGCTCCAGCAAGGAGAAGGAAACATGAAGCCAGTTTCAAGCTCAAAGTTGTAAACTTTGCCAAGGAAAATAATAACTGTGCTGCTGCAAGACAATATGGAGTAACGGAAAAGATGGTCCGAGACTGGAAAGCAAAGGAAGATGCATTAAAGAGTATGCCAAGGGCTAAGTGTGCATTAAGAAGAGGCACCCCACATTGGCCAGAACTCGAGAAGCATGTAGCAGACATGGTGCATGAGCATCGTCACAATGGCTTTGTAGTGACACGAAGCAGCATACGGATCTTTGCACTTCAGTGGGCCAAATCTAACCCAGATCACAGCAAAGGATTTAAGGCCACTATATCCTGGTGTTCTAGGTTCTTGGAAAGGCATGATTTGGTACTGAGGCAAAAGAGCAAAATTGCACAAAAATTACCTGCAGATTTCGATGGCAAAGTAAGCAATTTCCATCGATATGTAATAGAGCAGCGCAAGAAGCATGGCTATGCTTTAAGTCAGATTGGAAATATGGATGAAACTCCTATGAATTTCGATATGGTTGGAAATAAAACCGTCAATTCAAAAGGTGCCAAAACTGTGTTAATTAAAACAACAGGACATGAGAAGTCCAGTTTTACTGTGGTACTAGCATGTACAGCTGATGGTGCCAAACTAAGACCCATGATTGAAAAGAAAAACGATGCCGAAAATAAAGTTCCCCGTTGGAGTATTTGTACATGTGAATGAAAAAGGCTGGATGGATGAAGAAGGGATAAAGCTATGGCTTGAAAATGTATGGCGTAGACGACCAGGTGGACTTCGTCAAGAACGTAGCCTACTGGTGTGGGATATGTTCAGGGCTCATTTAACTCCCAGCACAAAGGAAAGGCTGAAAAGAATAAACACAGATGCAGCGGTTATTCCTGGAGGATTGACATCGTTGGTACAGCCACTGGATGTGTGCCTAAACAAGCCATTTAAAGATAGAATTCGAGAACAGTGGAATGAGTGGATGGTTAGCGGCGAAAAGTCATTCACAAAAGGAGGAAACATGCGTGCTCCACAGTTGGATGTTTTGTGCACCTTTGTCATAAAAGCCTGGAATGATATTGATGCAGAAAAAGTCATCAAGTCTTTCAAGAAGTGTGGCATATCAAATTCATTGGATGGTATGGAGGATGATGACTTGTGGCAAGATGAAGAGGAAGCCGAAGCTGAAGCCACACCATCTGATGTGGAATTGGATCCATATGATGATTGTCTTACGAATGTACCACAAGATGTCATTGATGAACTTATGATGTCAGAGGATGAACATGAAGAGGATTTTGAAGGATTTTAAGTACCAGAAAGTGAACCATTTTCATTAAAATTACCGAGTTTAAATCAAATCTGATGTTAAGTTTTTTTTTAGGTTTCTGATGGTTCATTAAAATGGCCGTGTTAAATTCAAATCTGATGTTAAGTCTGATGTTTTTTTTTGATGTTTCTGATGGTTCATTAAAATGACCGTGTTTAAATCAAATCTGATGTTAAGTCTGAAGTTTTTTTTTAATGGTGTTGCCTCGGAAGGGGGTAGTCTTATACGGCGAGTATAGCCCAAAACCTAAGTTTTCACTGGAAAAATAGGGGGTCGTCTTATACGCCCAGTCGTCCTATACGCCGGCAAATACGGTAAGATCAATGGCACAACCATCAACCTGTCGATGCATGTCAGGGTGCTAGGTGTAATCCTAGACTCTGAACTATTCTTTCGGCCCCACATCCAATTACTTTCCACAGCTTGCCACCTCAAACTACGCAACATCTCCAAAATATGCCCTTCCTAACCAATGACACCACAAAGCTCCTTACTCACCTCGAGTACCACAACTCACTTCCTAATGCTTACCTATACATAAGCTATCCCCTATTAAGTCCATCATGAATGCTGCTGCCAGACTCATCCACCTTACAAAACACTCTGCCAATCCCTCCATTGGCTGCCAATCACCCAACAAATTTAATTCAAAATACTAACAATATCCCATTCTTTGGAATTCCTTACACCAATCTGTCCAACTATCTCCTACTCTGTCCAATTTTAGACAATCCCCAAAAACATTTATGTTCAGAGAAGTCTATCCAGCCTCCACCTAACAACTATACATTTATTTTCTCTATTAGCTCATCCCCCACAGTTATTATCTTTGTATCAGGCCCCCCTGATTCCTCCTGTATTGAATTGTATTGTAATTGTGCTGTCTGCCCTCACGTTACAGCGTACATCGCTGAGCAAACTGTTGGTGATATATAAGTCCTGTATAATAATAATAATAATAATAAGCAGTATTGAAGAGTCTCATTATATCAGAACTGCTGACACAAAGACTGTAGCAGATGTTTCTTTGCAGGAATTACATATTAGCTCAGTGTTTACGGCCATGGGCCTTGCTTTAGGCAGTTGTGATCAAATGGGCCCTAAATTAGTTACTGCATGCACAGCTTGCTCTCACAGCAAAGTCAAGGCCTTTTCTATGTGGGGTTTACTTGATCAAAGGTTATTTAATACAGAGCAACCTGAAAATATGAACAAAATTGTACACTAAGCTCTCTTTGTGCAGCCCTCTGACATGGTGCAAACCGTCACGCCACTCAGTCTTTAGTGTTATTATGGTCATACCAGCTCTATTGTACATACTGTATCATGCTGTTTGTACATATTCTTTACAAAAAAAAGAAGGTTATATTTATTTATTATACAAGAAGAAAGTAATCTGTGCTGTGTGCAAGTCCCTAATAAGTGTTATGCCGCGTATACACGGTCAGATTTTCCGATGAGAAATGTTCAATGGGAGCTTGTTGTCGGAAATTCTGACGAACAAAATTTGAGAACTGGATCTCAAATTTTCCGACAACAAAATCTGTTGCCGGAAATTCTGATCATGTGTACAAAATTCCGACACACAAAGTTCAACGCAAGCTCGGAATCAAGCAAAAGAGCCGCACTGGCTATTGAACTTCAATTGTAAATCATAATGGCAACAGAAACTCCCCAAATTACCCTGATCAAAAGTTTACCCCAGTTCTTAATACAGTGTATTGCCCCCTTTAACATCAATGACAGCTTGAAGTCTTTTGTGGTATTTGTGGATGAGGCTCTTTTTTTTCTCAAATGGTAAAGCTGCCCATTCCGCTTGGCAAAAAGCCTCCAGTTCCTGTAAATTCTCGGGCTGTCTTGCAGGAACTGCACGTTTGAGATTTCCCCAGAGTGGCTCAATGATATTGAGGTCAGGAGACTGAGATGGCCACTCCAGAACCTTCATTTTATTCTGCTGTAGCCAATGACAGGTTGACTTGGCCTTGTGTTTTGGATCCTTGTCATGTTGGGATGTTCAAGTACATCCCATGTTCAGCTTCCTGGCTAATGAATGCAAATGTTTCTCCATTATTTTTTGATAACATACTGCATTCATCTTGCCAACAATTTTGATTTCCTGTGGCTCACACATCCCTAAAACATCAGCAATCCACCTCCGTACCTTTCATCATTGACCTTGTTGACTCCTCTCCAAATGTAGATAAAACAAAGGTTTGGGACTTTATATGAGGCTCAGGGCATGTGAAGCCAAGCACCTCCATCCCTGATTCTTGAGCAAGGAGGAGAGGGGGATGAGACTTTATATGAAACATGCATCCAGGGAGATAACACGATAAGAATGAGTCTGACAGGTACCTATTATACTAGAACTATGAATGTTGCATGAAAGCATTGCATAACATCAATTGACAATTAATAGTTTATTTGTATATATAATATGATAATAATAATAATAATAATAATAACACGATAATATAATAGCATAAATAGTTCAGACTGTAAACATTATAAAAAAGCAAATTCATTGAAGAGTGTCTCCACAGTAAATAATCGTATCCATGTTTGATTGGTACAATCCAATTGGCAAATGAGGTAGTTAAAGAGGGAGTAAACCCAGTTTCAAAAAACACTTACATTCCCGGCATGCCGGAAATGCTAACTTTCACATTGGTTGTGCTCTCAACCAAACTTTCAAACCATCCAATGGCTGGTTTTATAACTGATCACATGTGCAGCATTATGGCAGTTGAAGAATCATTAGAGGCCAAGATGGCAGCTTCCTTGACTAAAAACGATAGAAGGGTTTACTCCCACTTTAATGGTAGTATTGCAATATATAAGCGAGAGGGCAACTATTGGCTCAATGCGTTTCGTGGCGACTGCCACTCTTCAGGAGCAGGTATAAGGTCGATGTCTATGAGTATCAAAACACATATTTTAGTTTTGGAAAGGTTGTATAAAAGGTCTTTCTATAGGGAGAGAAGGGGAAAAACTATTTCCCAAAACTACTTACAGATATACCTATGAATCTGGATGCAGATTTGGAGGGCCGGAGGCCGACCAGAAGAACATCAGCCCCGGGAGCTGAGGTGAACTGACCCTAAAACACAACAATGAAAATCCAGTGGGAGACAGTAGTCCCCAAGGATGAGCCCCCATCGATTTTGAAATTGGATGATCCACGTAAATGTAACCATCTATGAAAAAAAGGGGGTATATTGTAGAATGTGAATTGTAGCATGGAAATATACAATAAATAACTAATAAAGAGTAATATAATAGTGCAGGGACCGATCGGTGGTAGGGATCTGAAGCAAGGTGTAGGATAGGTGCTGGGTGATTGGGATGACAAGGTATAACCCATTGGGATAGTAAAATAAATGGTGCAAAGGATTATAGACCAAACCTCAATGCTGAGGACAAAGAGGAAATTGGAACACAATAACATTTGAATAAAAATTGGAAAAGAATGGAAGAGGAAAAAAAGGGGTGAGAGGGGGCCAAAAAGATAACTAGATTGCTATGTGAGCAATGGTGCACAATGACCACAGGGGTATCAGCCATAGGGTAGGTTTCTGAATAAACTGGAGGGAGTATAAATACTCCAGTGTGGTCATGGGTGTCCACCAATGACACGCTAGTGGCCAATAAGAGGAGACGGAGCAAAACAACTGAGCAGCCTAGGCTACTCGCCATCCGGCACCAGCTACCTTGTGGAGGATGCCAGAATTGAATCCACAGCGTCGGCACGCCAACGTCACTGGTGGTGATGCAGTGCACACTGCACTGGAAGTGTGATGTCGATGCGCAACTGGACATCCACCCAGACTCCCTCATCACCCAGAAGAGGAGGAGGGGGAAGGGGAGGGCCCCAGGAGCGCATCACAGCTCCTGGGACTGGGCAAGAATGGTCAGAAACAGCCAGCCCAAACCACCCAGTGCATAAAAACAGCATAACCAAGCACACAAACTGTAGATCACAATGTTGGATAATAATGTTAAATAACTAAGCTCCTCTAAACCTAAATAACATATGGCTCTAGATTAATGATAAAAATATTTGTTTTAAACAAAAATAAACACCTATGTTAGTATTAGCAATGGAGAGTCCCAAAATTAAAATAATTTATATGAGTAAGGGTGCATGCTTCCAATCCCTGTTATGTAGGTAAAACATAACAGTTCGGCCTCTGGCCCTCCACGCCTGCGCCAAGATTCATAGGCATATCTGTAAGTAATTTTGGGAAATAGTTTTCCCCTCCTCTCCCTATAGAAAGACCTATTTTAAAATCTTTCCATAACTAAAATATGTGTTTTGATACTCATAGACGTCTACTTTATACCTGCTCCTAAAGAGTGGCAATCGCCACGAAATGCGTTGAGCCAATAGATGCCCTCTTGCTTATATATTGTAATACTACTATTAACTACCTCATTTGCCAATTGAACTGTACCAATCAATCAGGGATATGATTATTTACTGTGGAGACACGCGTCAATGAATTTGGTTCTTTATAATATTTGCAGTATGAACTAATTATGCTATTATATTGTCATGTTATTATTATTATCATCATATTATATATACAAATAAACTATTGATTGTCAATTGATGTTATGCAATGCTTTCATGCACTGTTCATAGTTTTATTATATTAGGTACCTGCCAGACTCATTCTTATCATGCTATCTCCCTGGATGCATGTTTCATATAAAGTGCCATCCTTCTCTCCTCTTTGCTCCTCTCCAAATGTAGCGTTTATGATTGTTTCCGAAAAGCTAAATTTTGGTCTCATCACTCCAAACTACTCTGTGCCAGAAGGTTTGAGGCTTGTCTCTGTGATGTTTGGCATATTGTAAGTGGGATACTTTGTGACATTTTCGTAGTAATGGCATTCTTCTGGCGACTTGACCATGCAGCCCATCTTTCTTCAAGTGCCTCCTTATTGTGCATCTTGAAACAGCCACACCAAATGTTTTCAGAGAGTCCTGTATTTCACCTGAAGTTATTTGTGGGTTTTTCTTTGGCTCCCGAACAATTTTCCTGGCAGTTATGGCTGAAATTTTAGTTGGTCTAGCTGACCGTGGTTTCGTTTGAACAGAACCCCTCATTTTCCACTTCTTGATTAGAGTTTGAACACTGCTGATTGGCATTCTCAATTCTTTGGATATCTTTTTATATCTCTATCCTGTTTAATACAGTTCAACTACCACTTCACAAAGATCTTTTGACAATTCTTTTGCTTTCCCCATGACTCAGAATCCAGAAATGTCAGTGCAGCACTGGATGACAGATGCAAGGGTCTGTTAGGAGTCCAGAAACTCATTGACCTTTTATACACACACACTAATTACAAGCAAACAGATCACAAGTGAGGATGGTTACCTTTAAAAGCCCTTTGTGTCAACTTGTGTGCATGTTATCAGGCCAAAATTACCAGGGTATGTAAACTTTTGATCTGGGTAATTTGGGTAGTTTCCATTGCCATTATGTTTTAAAAAGAGTAAACACAGTTAATTGATTAAAAAATGGCTTTAGCCAAACACTTACCATGAGTGAAAGAAAAGTTTTTGTGTTATCAGTCTCTGAAAAATGGCCAAGAAATCATAAATTCTGCCAGAGTATGTAAACTTATGAGCACAACTGTATATATATATATATATATATATATATATATATATATAAACACAAGTATAAACATATATGATTATAACTTTTTATATGCAAAGAAAGTGCCAGATCATTAGAGCTAACATAAAAAGTTCATCCAAATGGCAAAATCAGCAGATATGGCATAGATAGATAGATATTTAGTAATAACACTGTATTAGTGTCACTCATCCCCCAAAAGTGTCAGTTAGTGTGAGAATGTCCACCACAATATAGCAGTCTTGCTATAAGTTGCTAATCGCCGCAATTACTAGTAAAAAAATAAATAAATAAAATATCCCTTAGTTTGTAGACGCTATAACTTTTGCGCAAACCAATCAATATATGCTTCTTGGGATTTTTTTTTTCCCAAAAATATGTAGCAGAATACAGATTGGCCTAAATTTATGAAGAAATTTGAATTGTTTTAATTTTTTTTATTGGATAGGTTCTATAGCAGAAAGTATAAAATATTGTTTTTTTTTTTTTTTTTTTTTTCAATTGTCTGTATTTTCTTTTGTTTATAGTGCAAAAAATAAACAATGCAGAGGTGATCAAATACCACCAAAATAGTTTTCTTTTTGTGGGAAAAGGACACACATTTTATTGAAGTACAGTGTTACATGAGTGTGCAATTGTCAGTAACGCAGTGCTGTAGCGCACAAAATGGCCTGGTCATGAAGAGGGGTAAATCATCTGGAGATCAAATGAAAAAATCAGTATATAACCCTACAGTATAATTAGTATACACCGCTAGTATAAATACGGTAGTAGCAGAAAAGTAGATAGAAATTATCCGTTGTCAGAACATCGCTTATCCGCTGTCAGAACTGGTGTTTCTATAATTCAGACAAGCTGCAGCCTTCACACACCAAGGTAAGAGGAACTGAACAATGTGTTTATCACCAGACAGTTTTACAAACTTATCATCTCTCATTCATTTCTGTCATGTAAAGCAGCACATGAGTTTGGTAAGGCAGTAACACACGGAGATAACTCTGTGACCTTTTTACATTCCCGTCAAGATAAAGCCATCTTAGAAGAAGTCTTTTTCTTCCCCTTCTATTTCCCGTTACTAATTTTCAGTCAACACCTGTCAGCGTAGTCTCAGTTTTCACGGCTCTTTCTTGGCTCTTGTTGTTTTTTTCTCAGACTTGTTCCTAGGTTTATCAGAGGAAACACTTGCACTCACTGGGATGGCCTCCACACCGTGACAGATTAATCCAAGCTGAGTGAACTTCCTTCATACAGTGCGCACTAATTATTATGAAGGCACTTAAAACACAATGAAAGCTGACATCTGACAGACTATTTTCTGCCAGCTCCACATTGTCTTACTGTCAGGCCTTGTCAGTTCCCAGCCTTAATTACATCCTGTTTACAAACATTAGGACTGACTTCAGATGAAGACTTAACAAAGGTTGATGAAGGTCAGGGTCACGTCACAAGGATGTTATCTGTCTGTGTTCCCTTATGGAATAACAGGAGGAGGCATGCACAGGAATTAATATGGAAGATAGGTTTCACAAACTGTTCTGAGGTCATTACACATCTTATCACTTTGCAGATACTTATCAGTCTAGAAATGTATTGGATGAAGGCCAGACAATCAGACCGTAAGCCAACTCGGGCTGATTGGTGGGTATTATATAGAGGTTTTGTTGTTGTGAAGGGAAGAGAACACTCAAGGATTTGATTACACTACTCAAACATCCCTGTTCTGAACCACAGCCTGGCTTATGACGATGAACTCATAAAACTAAAGTCATGTCGGGATCATGGACAGACATCAAAACAATGTTACAATTCAAGATTATGGGTACAATCATGGAATGGCAGGCCTTTTTCTTCTAAATGGGCAGAAATTTGAGATGGTCATACAAAGTTTAATGACTTAAATGGTAAGGATATGTTGCACATGCCCTACAGAATGGTCTTGCTCGAATTATAGTTGAGCTAAAATCATATTGGAGGAAAGCTATGAACTTGTGTTCAGCAGCAGTGCTAGAGTTACATTAACAGATCCAATGTGCAACTATTGGGTCTTAATATTATAAAGTTGTTTACAGAATGGCACTAAGACTAAATTCTCATCACCCAGTTTTGGAGACCAGTTGACATACGAGGTGGTTGCAAAAAGTTTGAGTTTTGTAACACGCCAATAGATGGCAGCACAAGGCTGCTCACACAGTCCCAGGGAGCACGACCTGCACAAGTTGGTGTGCCAAAAGACATCATCCTGTGTATATCGGGAGCTGTGCAACTGGTGCTGTTCTGACCACATGCGTTACCATATCTGCTATTTCATCATGGTCAAGTTAGACAAGCGCAAACATGAAACTCTGCGTGAAAGTGGACGTCTGGTATGATTCAGCAAGTTTATGGCGATGCTGCAATGAGTCATTTGAGGTGTTTTGCGTTGCACGCATGATTGTTCTCGAACCATCATCATGCACAAGTTGCTGAATGGTTCAGGGGTTGAGCTTGTTGAATGTCTTCCTGATCTCTCGTCGTCTTCCAGTGTTCTTCCGCTCTTGAAGCACACGTGCCACTCAAAACTGTTTCATGCAAAACATGTTGCCCATGATGAAATAGCAGATGTGGTAATGTATGTGGTCAGAATAGCACCAGTTGCACACCTTCCGATCTACACAGGATGATGTCTACTGATGATGCAATACTGCAAAAATTCTACAGTTCTACATAATTTAACATCGTATCCATGATGCTATGCTGTTAACAGATTTTTGCAAATTACGTTTAGTTAGCATTCATTAGTTATTTTAAAAAAAATGGCCATGGGCAAGAAAAAGAAATGTGTCTCTTCCCCTTTTTGAGCTATTGATCAGCCCAGTGCTAATTGGCATACATTTAGCCCACAGGACCATGAATGTCTACTGCATATAACAGAACTAGGATATCCCCTAAAAGAGATATACCTTCCCTTACTTTAATATCAACAGTAAAACTATATATATTTGTTAATTTCTTTACACAACTTTCATAATGCCTTTTTCCCAACATTTATCAGATGACTATAGCAGTGAAACAGATGGCAAAATTGCTACTGACAATAGCATTAGTATATATACAGTCATGTATAACAGTACAAACAGTCTATTATGACCCTGCAATGGATTAATATAGTTTTTTTTAGTGACCACTAATTGAATTGTTTGTAATTTATTAACACTTGCAGGTGACCAAATTTAATCTGTTGCTCAGCACATTGTTTCTCAAATCCAGTCCTTAAAGGAGAAATACAGCCAAAGTTCATTTAGCTGTACTTCTCTTGTGAATCACAAGAGCAGGGCAGCCATCAGAAATTTTGGGGGCCCCTTGCACAGCTTTAGAGGCCTGACCATTAACATTTCCTAGGACCTACCTACTGGCCATACCACCGAATCTGCTCACTGACATCCCATACCAATTCCCACTCCTCCTCCTTCCCTTGTCCTCTTCTTCCTCCTCCTCTTTAAAGCCACTTTCACACTAAGGCACTGGCCACATTCACGGTAAAGCGCTTCTAGTTTTAGCGGCGCTTTACCGTAGTTTTAGCAGCGCTTTTCGGCCGCTAGCGGGGCGCGTTTAACCCTTTTTCGGCTGCTAGCATGGATTAAAAGTGCCCCGCTAGCAGCCGAGAAGCGCCGCTAAAACGATGGGAAAGCGCAGCTTAAACTAGTGGCGCTTTACCGTCAATGCGGCCAGCATCTCAGTGTGAAAGTGGCTTTATTGCTTTCTGTCTCTGGTCTTCATGCTCCCATCTTCGGCAGCGCTGGCCATTGTTTTCAATGGCAGGGGCGGTTTAGGAGCTGTGTATTCACTGCTCCCGCACCGCCGCAAAGATGCTGCTTGCAGGACCCGTCCCACAAGCGCACTGCCCCAGTGTAAAGGCACTCAGGCTTTCACACTGGGGCTGCAGAAGAGGCAGTTTACAGACGCTTTACAGGTGCTATTTTTAGCGCAAAATCGCCTGTAAAATACCTCAATGTGAAAGTGGCCAGGAGAGATTCTATAATTAGCAGACCCACATGAAAAGTTACCTGGGGGGGGAGATACATAAATTGTGAGATATCAAAGTATTTCAGACACTACCTGTAACATAACATTCCACTTAGTGCATGTGTGTACAGACACAGCTACTCACACGCATCTGCAGGGGCTTGGAGCCAGGACATTGATGCAGAAAAGGGGTAGAAAGGAGCATGCTGATGACTTGAGGGGTGTGTCAGGGAGAGCACTTCCTGCCAATCACCTCTGATGCCTCCCCAACACTCCGCTCCCCATCTCCTTAATCTGCTGCAGGGATGAGCTCCATTGAATGTAAGCAATCTGCCTTCTCCTCCTGCCACCCGATCTCCTCAATGTCTGCAACTCTGCCACTTGTTATGTGAAGGAGATTAAGGAGATGAAGGAGACTGTTCCCGGTCACAAGGAGCTGTCCCACTATGGCTGTGAGAGCCAATATACTTTTGGCCATTCCACCACACTTCCTGGTTGCCGGGGCAACACCAAGCTCACTTCTCACAGGCGCCGCCGCTTAGAAGCCTCCGGATGCACTTCAGCTGCGATTGGTGGAGGGGGAGATGGGCAGAAACTTTTCCACCCACCTCCACCAATCCCAGCAGAAGTGCATCCCGAGGTGTCTAATCGGCTGCGCTGTGAGGAGTGATCTTGGCATTGCCCCGGCAACCAGGAAGTGTGGCGGAATAGCCGAAAGTGGCTGTCAATCATTCAGCCTTCAGCCAGCGGGTGAAAATCTCTTGGGCAGAGTCGCTCGGGATATCCGGGCCCCTTGGGCTGCCAGGGCCCTTTACATGAGTGTGGGCTTTACCCCCCTGATGGCGGCCCTGCACAGGAGTGTAGGTCATTCTGCACTCCTGTGACCTGTTTTCAGCAGGCTGAAAGCTGACATTACAAAGCCTGTCTAGGTTGAGGCAAGTTCGCAACAGTATGGTTGGGATCCCCCCACAACCCTGGCCCAGCACCTGGCCCAACCTCTCAGCAAGCTGCTGAGAGACTGAGTCAGCCATTTCTGGGGGGGGGGGGGGCAGAGCAGTGACTGACAGTCACCAACTCTCTGCTCAGGGAGCTATGAGAACTGTGCAATCAGTGGAGTTTGATAGCTCTGTTCTCAGCCTTAGAGCAGGTGGGGGACAGAGGTAGTATCAAACCAATGCTGCATCCACCCAGGTAAGTATGATTCTTGCAAAAAATAAAAATAAAAAAACACTATACTATACTTCTCTTTTAAGGTCATAAAATGTTTTCAGAATTGTCTTCAAAATGCAGGAGTGAATGAATCAATATCACTCAATTGTTTCTCAAAATCCTGGAAATACTGAAAACATGATATATTGAGGGCTACTTGACTGCTGGAGTAGAGAAATAATGAGTCCACACATGCCTACGATGAGACAGTGAGCTTGATTTACTGAAGGCTGATAGGCTGGGAGCACAACCTGCCTGTTCTCCAATGGTCAGACTTGTGCTGACACCCCTGCACAGCCATTCACTGGGAAGATCAGTGTACTTCTGCTTCTCCACTAGCTTCCTAAACCTCCTATGCAGTGGAGATTAAAGATAATGCAATCACTTTTTTTTTAAGGTGTTTATAGCGTTTTTTTTACATATATGCACAATGTTTTGCCTTTCATTTCTATTTTAATTGAATGGGTTGTTTTACAAGGTAAGGGTTCACATATACTTTAATAAAGCTGATATGATATGGTACCCTTATTGCCTAATATATAGTATAATATATATTTATTATAATATATAGAAATAATCAAGTGTTTGTGCTTCCTTTTTTTCCATTCCTTGCGGACATCCCCACGATGAAAACAGGAAAAAGTGCCTCATCTTCAGTCTGACAGCCAGACTGACACTCATGATCCATCCTTATTCCAAAACTAATAGAAACAACACTTTGTTCAATGGGAAATCAGTTTGCAGCCTTGAAAGAATAATAGAAGAATGTTTGTCCAGTTAAAAAATAACAAGCACTAGAATCAGTCACAAAGTATTTTCTTCAGTGTCTCTTCTGTTGTTCTGAACTTCACAGCTGGCCTTTGCGTTTTCATCACTGTTAGTTTATTCCCACCGTTTAATCAAATACCAGCACAGAGCTACAAAGAAATCAAGGACCCAAGTAAAAACAGTTCTTAAATACTTTCTGCAAACAGGCTTTTTTATAGTTAGCCATTTTTAGACCTCTATCAATGCATTTAAGTTGATATAGAAGATATGTAAACTCTAACTGAATGACATTTGGTTCACTAAAACACTATGAGGGAGATTAAAAAAACAGGTTCACACAGGATCTGGTGCCGCTCTGCATAGTAACCAATCAGCTTCCAGGTTTTATTGTCAAAGCTTAATTGAACAAGCAGAAGTTAAAAGCTGATTGGTTACTATGTACTGCTGTACCAGATTCTGAATCACCAGTTTTAGTAAATCTCCACTTATGTATCAATTAAAAAAAACAGCCAATTTTTAAATAAAATAAGTTTTTTTTAACCTTTTCATCTTTTGTTGTATCTCATTGATATGGATCTCCTGCAATCTCTTTGCATCCACATCCTGTCTACATGAATGCTCTTGAGAATGGTTGCTAGGCTTTCTGAAGGTAGGTGGTTTCCAGATGGTGACGTCAACGGGACCTGTCTGTGCAATGTGTGTTGAAGCAGCCACTTGCAAGACCACATTACGTGGAGCGTATTTTTTTAAATGTAACTGCCTACTCCCAGACTGTCATTTGAAGTAAAACACAAAGCCAAGTATTATTCTCCATTATGTTTTTATTGTGCATTAAAAAAAGAAAACAAATAAAATTTGACTTTCTATCTGCCAATAGAACCAAAAATATAGAAAATATACCAAATCAAATCATTATTCAACCAAAAAAATAATGGCAAAGCAATAACGCCAAGGCCAATAATAAATAACACGTTATATCCTCCGATTCTGCAACATGGCTGGTTGATGAACAGCCGTTCAGAAACTAACTGAAAAGCACGAACTGAAAAGTGCAAAATGAAAAGTGCGAAATGAAAAGCACAAATCAACACTCAAACTTCTACTAACACAAAATCAGCAGAAGGAGCCCAAAGAGCTGAAAAACAACATAGTACGTCACTACGTTCATATTTGTTGGCCAACAATTGTGTGGCTGTGTGTATGCAAGACAAGTTTGGGCCAACGATTTTTGGACAAATCCGATTGCGTGTACGAGGCTTTAGTGTCAATGTACACCTATGCTCATGCAATATTGTACATTTTTAATGTGCATTATTGCACTGGGATATCTAGTGGTTTTTAACACATGTTACGCTTTAGTATAGGGGACTTGCTGTTTTGAAAATTTTAATTAGCAAATAGGAAAACAGTAGGTAAAACATGTCATTTATTGCCATGATCCTTTGTTATAGGATGTGGGAATGCTCAACCAAAAATGAACTGGGACCTCTATTTACCAGTATTAATCCTGCTCAGCTATAGTTTCTCTCACTATCCACAGTAAATTGTCATGAACTGGTAAACTGATCAGACAGTAAACTAGTATGAAGTGGCAAGGGGTCCAATGGACTGCTATATCAATTCCCACCTAGGCAGAAGGGCAGCTATAAAAAAAAATCACTGTTATACAAAGTATATTGGGAAACCCTGTTAGAATTCACTTAAGCCAGCCCACCTCATAAAACTTGCACCCTTTTTGATCTAGCATGTCGATGCTATATTAGCTCATATTTTCCCATTGTGAACAGGTAAATAGCCAAAAGACTCCTGCACACTGAAAAAACATTTTTAGACGTATCTCATTTCTTTGATTATGCACAAAATGTGGTAAATAATAGTATTCATTTAAATTTTGGTTATATCACTTTTGATTGGTTACATTTTAATTGTTTTCTTTTGGCACTCAAAATCAAGCGTGTAGCACTGTCAAAACATAACCTTAATGAATAAAGTGCAAAAGTCCATCTATTATATTAAAATAAAGATGAAAAATGAAAATGAAAAAAGAAGGGAAAAAAATATAATAGTCCAAATGTCCCAATTCAACATCCATAAAGTGAACTTGAAAAGTGTGTTGATCCAATATTGAATCTGTGAAGACACCTGGTGCTCCCCACAACATAGATAGGGCAAATATATCTGCTTACCAGTTATTAAGACCCTCCAGGGTCTATAGGCGCATTAGTGAGCTTTCACCACCTCACTATGGGCTCAATCACATCAGCTATCCAGCCTGCTTAATTGGATTCCACAGGTGTATCCCCCATAGCTATCACCAATCAAGGAAACTTCAGAGTCCAGTCATACAATGATCATATGGAAGAGGATGATCATTGCGCAACAATCTTAAAAGCACACAGGAGTTTATTAAAAGTTGTACTTATAGCAAAAATGATAAAAAATAGGCTCAAAATGGAAACAATAGTTTGGCACCCTCCACAAGTTCTCAGTCGTCACTGCTTCTCCGTGCCTAGCCTGACGTATGTTTTGTCCAATAGGACTTCTTCTGTGAGGCAGCCTTTCTTTTGGCACTGCCTTTGCAGTTCTACTTCCTCTGTTGTGTATATATATATATATATATATATATATATATATATATATATATATGCAAACTGTATGACTATCTAGCCGTAAACTGAGACTTTTTTGACTACAATTCAAAGTTCCATCAAAGCATAAATATTTTCCACATTTCTATCTTCTTATGATTATTAAAGTCTCTTTTTCTCCTCCTATCACAGTACCATTTTAACTGTCAAAGACATAGGAAACTAATTAAAATATGATCATATCATATTGCAAATACCACCACACAGACAACAATAATATTTACTTGTAACTCTTATCAGCTCTTTTAGCCTTGTAATTGTAGTCATTGAGGTTGATGATGTACTGAAGGCAAATAGGCAGTTTACTTTGCAAGAGAAGTTGCACTTTCCAAAGGCATTATCCCCAGAGCTTAGTAATGTGATGAAATTTCACTTTCCAAAGAAAATCCAAAAACAAAAAGTGAAAATTAACCACTTCAATACAGGACATTTATACACCTTTCCTGCCCAGACCAATTTTTAGCTTTCAGCGCTCTCACACATTGAATGCCAATTACTCATGCAACGAGTTATGCAACACTGTACCCAAACAACATTTTTATAATTTTTTCCATACAAATAGAGCTTTCCTTTGGTGGTATTTAATCACCACTGAGTTTTTTTTGCGACATAAGTAAAAAAAGAGTGAAAGTTTTGAAAAAAAACAATTTTTTTTAGTTTCTATGATAAAATTAGTGTATACTATTGGGTCTCTGTGAAGGTTATAGAGTCTACAAGCTATGGTACAAATCATTGAAAAATCTCATTTCTTGAGTCCCTGAAATGTCAGGAAAGTACAAATACCCCCAAAATGACCCCTTTTTGAAAAGTAGACAGTCAAAGGTATTTAGTAAGAGGCATGGTGAGTTTTTTGAAGTTGTAATTTTTCCCCACAATTCTTGGGAAAATTAAGATTTTTTTTTTTTTCACAAAATGGCATAATAACAAGTTATTTCTCACACACAGCATATGTATACTGCCAAATACATCCCAAATACATTCTGCTACTCCTCCTGAGTATGGAAATACCAGATATGTGGGACTTTTACACAGCCTGCCACACAGAGAGGTCCAACATCCAGGGAGCACCATCAGGGGTTCTAGGAGCATAAATTACACATCTAATTTCCTAACGACCTATTACATTTGTGAAGGCCCTGGAGCACCAGGACAATGGAATTAACAACAAAAGGACCCCATTTTGGAAAACAAACGCCCCAATGTATATTATATGAAGCATTATGAGTCTTTTTTGTACACAAGTCTTGATAAAACGTGGACAAAGGATGTGCTAGCCAGGTGCTAAAATCTTGGATGTGTATTGAGGAGCACAGAGTTAAAAAGTTCATTTCACTTGAAGGACTTTTTGAAACATTCTTCAAGTGAGATGAACTTTTCTACCAGGTGCTCCTCAGTTCACATTTAAGAGCTAACAAAGCTCTGGAGGAAACACAGGCTTTCACAGAACCCTGGTTAAGAAAGGCTCCTCCATACCAATCTCACTTTCGAAACAGAGAGATTTAGGCCTTAGATTGGTTCTTTGCTGTACCTATACCCCTTTTCTAGATATACTGTATCTCATCTGACCACTTTGAATGTAATATCTGTTGTCTACATTTTCCCTGAGAATCATTTCAAATCACCTGTTATCCAGATCTTTCTGAATTCTGATTATCAGTATCTTAACCTAGACAATAATTTTTTTTGTTTTCCACCACTTTCCGATCCATTCTCAAAATAAGGAATACCACATTTTAGGTTAATGTCCTAACTCTGCTACATTTTCTTAGTTACCATATATTTTGGGGAAAAATCTCTTCAATAATATCCCTTGCTGTACTTTTTAATATATTCAGTTTAAAGCAAACATTGCCAAGCTTTTAATACATTTGACTTACCTATTTGTTTATCACATTTTTTATATTCATATGGAAGATTATTTCAAAATATGCTATTTTTTTGCTTGTTTTTTAAACAAACATGAATCAACGATATATTTGTGGCTATAAAGCCATTTATGCTCTTATGCTATTATGATAAATTAAACTTTCTTAATCTGAAAGCTCCTTCTTTGGTTGGCATTTTCTTTCTATGTGCTTTCAAATCTTCCTATATTTGGAATGGCACAGGCATATTTATTTTTTATTTTTCAGTTATTATTATTAGGTCAAATATTCCAATGCTTGATGTTTTCTTTAGTAATATATTACAAAATGTTGCTGAAAAAGCACACTGCGTGCAGTTCAGTGAATAACCACAATGTTGTGGAAGCTTTGCCAGCAGTCACCAGAACATCTTATGGGGATTTGGAGTGTACTTATAGCTGATTAGAATTAAGTCACTGCAGCTTTGCCAACATATTATATGGTGTATGTGAATGAAAGGATTGCTGGAAATAACACTGCCAGGCTACTCTTCTGGAATCATCAATCACACATGACAAATCTTGCCATCAAAGATGTCTGAATGGTGGTCTTGGATTCCTGGCCAACAATAAGGACATTTTTAGTTGTGGGATCTGTCTTGAGCCAGGAGGATGTTCTACATGAAGCAGCATTTTGTAAATTCATAGAGTAAAGGAGCCTGCCATCTGCAGAAAAGTCAAGTGTAGTTACGGTTGTTCTGGGCAGTGCTGAGATGATATATATATCATGGGCTCCAGCTTGCAACCTTATAGTCAGTCTGACTTTTTACTTCCAATGTCGTTCATGACACAAAGCCTGCTCATGAAAATATGTGACCCATGGAGTTCTCGGCTATGGACATCACCAAGTTATGCATGCAAAATAAACAGTGCACAGAAAAGATGTAATGTAATAGAATACTAGCACAATAAAATGCATACCGTTCATGTTATTTTAAAAATAAACTTCAGTACAATGGAAAACATATTGTTATAAACCGAAAACACATTAATATCAATAAGCATAGCTAATTTATATTTGTAACTCGTTTTTAACCACTTAAGTATCAAGCCTCTTTCTTAGATTTGTTGTTTAAGTTAAAAACAGTTTTTTTTGCTAGAAAATTACGTAGAAACCCCAGACATTATACTTTTTTTTAACATCCTAGAGAATAAAATACAAAAGAGAGCACAGAGAGAACATTCTAGAGAATAAAAAGGAGGTCGTTGCAATACTTTCTGTCACACCGTATTTGCGCAGTGGTCTTACAAGCGTGCTTTTTTTGACAACAATAAGACAACAGTAAACTTATCCCATTTTTTTTTATATTGTCACACTTCAAAATTGCACCTGCTCGTGGAATGGTGACATACTTTTACTCTTAAAAATCTCCATAGAGGACATTTAAAAAATTCTACAAGTTGCATGTTTTGAGTTACAGAGGAGGTCTAGGATTACAATTATTGCTCTCACTCTACCGATCATGGTGATACCTCACAATAAGTAGTTTGAAGGCTGTTTTCATATGCAGATGCTACTCAAGTATGCGCTCGCTTCTGCAGGCGAGCTCGGCGGGACGGGGCGCATTTAAAAATATTTTTTTTTCTTATTTATTTGCCCTGTTATTTTTTATTTTTACACTGTTGTTTAATAAAAATTGTGTCACTTTTATTCCTAGTACAAAGAATGTAAACATTCCTTGTAATAGAAAAAAAGCATGACAGGACCTCTTAAATATGAGATCTGGGGTCAAAAAGACCTCACATTTCATATTTACACTACAATGCAATAAAAATATATATTTTTTAAAATTGTCATTTGAAAAAATAAATCAAATAAATGGCCTTTTAAGAGCTATGGGCGGAAGTGACGCTTTGACGTCGCTTCCTCAATGCAAGGGTATGGAGACAGGTGGGGGCCATCTTCCCCTCACTCGTCTCCATACCCCAGATGTGACAGGACCTATTCGCTTCCACCACTACCGACGGCTATTTGTAAACATTGGTAAATGTACCATCTATGGAGTTGATTTACTAAAGGCAAATAGACTGTGCACTTTACAAAGTGCAGTTGCACTCTGCAAGGGCAGTTGCTCCAGAGCTTAGTAAATGAGACAAAGCTTCACTTTGCAAAAAATTGCCAAATACATGCAAGGAAAATAAAAATAACCCTTTGATTGCACATAATTGGATGATGGAAGTCAACAGAGCTTCTGCTCTTTTACTAAGCCCGGGAGCAATTTCTCTTGCAGAGTGCAACTGTACATTGCAAAGTGCACAATCTAGTTGCCTTTAGTAAATCAACCCCTATGTGTTTCAAACTAACAGTCAATTTTTTAAAGCCATGCACATGGGCTCACAGATGTCATCATCCAGGAACAATGGTGTTCCCATATGTAAAGCAAATATAATAAACTCCTTATGCAACATGGGACCACAGTTTTTCCTGGTTTAGAACTGCTGGGACAGGCTGAGTAAGGCTGCACACATACATTTTTCAGAGGGCCTCTGAAGTACACAGCAAAGAGTTTAGCCAGAAGGCAGCCATATCAGAACTGCACATCTGCTAAAGTCATTTGCCATTCTTATGTTTACCTTTTATCTACAGTGTGGATGGTGCAGTAGGATCATTGAAACTGCTACTGTTTACTAGGACAGCCCATAGATAAGTCTTTTTTTTATATTCAACCACTAGTTAAAGGAGAGAAAATGACTTGATTCCGCCGTCCACACACTTGAAGTAGATGAAAGAATTCTGCCTGCTGTGTCTTTGCATTCTGACAGAGGGGAGGTTTCGCCACCATCAAAATATACTGATCAGCACTGTTGGCTACAACAGGGTGGTTGTACAGAAGTTGATTGGTAGATTGACTTCTGTACAACCTCCCTGCCCATACATGAACTGAAATTCAGCTGGTTCCTACTGAACCGGCTGAATTCTGATCCAAGTATGGCCAGCTTAAGAAAGTAGAGATTGAAAAACCAAGTGGGACTTAAAACCATTAGAGTCCCAAATATATATAACAAGTATTGAGTAACTCAACCAAGAAACATAACCTATGAATAAGATAACACTTTGAACTATATAAATATGTAAGCCAGAACAGAGGCATATCACCTCTAAGACCCCATACACCAGCCTTTCTCAACCTTTTCAACACAGAGGAACCCTGGAAATAATTCACCGGTCTTGGGGAACCGCTGCTAAAAATGAAAAATCTACAACTCATCATACATTAGCGTGATGGTCAATGAGAAGGATGCTTCTTACACTTGTGGTTATTGGGAAGAATTACTCCCTTACAGATAACTAAAAAAATCAATGGTGTCCTTGAGAACTTACCTGAGAGGCAGAATTTGACCATTGCTCAGGGAACCCCTAGCAACCTCTAGAGGAACCCAAGGGTTCCACAGAACCCTGGTTGAGAAACCCTGCCATACACACTATACAACTTTTGTTGCTTAATTTCCTTTAGATTTACCAAAACCATGTAGTGCAAGGGCTTGCCTGAGTGCATACAAATTGAAACTCTAAGGCCGCGTACACACGCGCGGACTGTTGGCCCAACTTTGTCCGTCCAACAGTTTGAGCGAACAGTCCGCTCAAACTTAGCATGGACGGACATGGCCACACACGACGAACGAACAGTTTGCTGAAACCGTGCGCGATGACGTGAACGGCACGTACGACGGGACGCAAAATACGACGTCCTATACACTGCATTATAACTTTCGGCTTGAAAATCCTTTCTGAGCATGCGCAGAACTTAGTTTGACGAACAAGCCTACACACGGGCGGACTGTTCGTTGAAACAAGGTTTCAGCGGACAGTTTTTCGGAATTTCCGTAAAACCTTGTCCGTCCAACTGTCCGCTGAAACTGTCCGCTGAAAGCCCACACACGAGCGGACTGTCCGCCCAAACACTGTTCAGCGGACAAGGTTGGGCCAACAGTCCGCGCGTGTGTACGCGGCCTTAAGGTTTGACCTCATATTATATGGTTTAGGAAAAAATTGGAAGGAAAAAATCTACAGAAAATGGTATAGTGTGTATCCAGCTTTAGTCTGTTTTCACCAAAACAGGTTTCCCCATTGGAAGATTAACCCTGATCGCCTGTTCCTGTGACAATTCAAACATTTTAGACTTTTAATCACTCTATAGTGAGAAGAAATCTCCCCAATATGGGAAAACCATTCGTCTGTATGCTGATCCGACGGACCAAATACGACGCAAGGGAAACTATTGGCTACTGGCTATTGAACTTCCTTTTTTAGTCCCGTCTTATGTCATCATGTTCAAAACGAAAGGACTTGGTCCGTTCGTGTGTGGCCAAGTCTGTTCGTTCGGAAAGTCCGTCGTAACTCCACCTAAAGTCTGTCAGGAAGACCGTCGGACCTAGTCTGATGGAAAGTTTGGTCGTGTGTACACGGCATTAGCGTTTGTCAGTCCACAAAGAGGTAAATTGTCTACAAACAGAAGAACTACAACTATTCTTAGACATTTCAGGGTCGTGGCTTATAAAGTCATAGGATGATGCAACAGGAAAAAGACATGAAAAAATCAACAACAGAGTGACTAAAACAGAGGTAAATGTGTATTCTGGAATTTCCAAGTCCAGATCTCAACTAAGTTGAAATGCTTTGGCATGATGTGAAGGGAGATCTTTGCACAAAATCCCAGAAATATAAAAGAACGGAAACATTTTGTAAAGTGAAAAATTATTTCTATCATCAAATGCAGTGAAGGCTATTGCAATTAAAGGAGGTTCCTCCAATTACTGAATGCAGAGACTCACATATCTTTAAAGCCTGGACTTAAGTGTATAAACAATATGTTAAATAGAAACGTGAAATACAGATTTAGCTGAATTTTTGTTGTCTATTGTTGTGATTCAGTCGATGATCAGATCTGTCAAAACATTCAAGGAAATTTTACAAACATTTTATCATACAGATATTTATAAGGAAGGACATGCATGCAGCTACAGTAGAGTGATTTTGTGATACACACACACACACACACACACACACACACACACACACACACACACACACACACACATATATATAATATATATTATATACCAATTTATTATTTAGATAATAGTGTCTTCTAAGATTGTACTTGACACAATGAACCTTCAAATTAAAATATGGATTCTGTGTAATAGGTATTGTGTCACTAGTATTATTACATCCTGTTAGCAGCATATTTATACAATTTTCAGAGAAAGAGACAGTTTATTCCCCAGTTAAATGTCTTCAGGATATCATCAGAGATTAGTGAACAGCATCATTAAATGACTCATTATGTTACAAATCCCCCACTGTGTTTCTCTGTCGGAGAAGGGAATGTACAGCAGAGATAATAGTCCTGAGAGATGAGGGTAATTTAGTGCCAGCACTCAGGATAAAAGCATTACACTTTAAACATGCTGTACAAGTGTCATCCCATTTTAATACATTGGACAAACAAAGCTGTTTATAAAGTGCTTTGTTTGACAAATATTCATGCAGGAGCCATGGTTTCAGGATAAAGCAAGGATACAAATGACTTTACAGCAATCCTGTGTGGCTGTCCAACTAATTTAAGGTACGTAGTTTGAGGGAATTATTCTCAAAAGTGTTCTACAATAAAATATATTTACCCTAAAAGTAATTGAAAATGATGGCCATTTACACCTTGCTTTCAAACATTTATTAAAGGTTTTCAGGGATAAAAGTGGTATTTACAAAAAAAAAATGTGTTTGTTGCAAGCTTGACATTTTTGTACTGTGGTAAAAGACAAAACATTATGGTTGATTTACTAAAACTGTAGTGTGAAAAATCTGGTGCAGTTGTGCATGATAGCCAATCAGCTTCTAACTTCAGCTTGTTCAATTAAGTTTTGACAAAAAAAACAAAAAAAAAACTGGAAGCTGATTGGTTTCTCTGCAGAGGTGCACCCAATATTGCATTCTCCAATTTTAGTAAATCAACCCCATTGTCTTCCTTCACCTTTGGATCACTCCACTACCTGTATCTTGTTTTGTACCAGGTATACCTTTATATATCCTAACTGTGACTTTTGTTTGCGTGTGTCCCGAAAACTGTACAGAATGACCACAACTGTCCCTATCATTATAAAGAGCTAAAGCATTTTCTCCTTTTTTAGATATACTTGTAAAAAAGATCAATCTATATAACACATATAATTTTCTGACTACCTGCCACTGGGAGAATCCATAGTGGAGAAGGATCTGGGGGTTTTGGTAGATCATAGGCTCAATAATAGCATGCAATGCCAAGCTGCGGTTTCCAAAGCGAGCTAAGTCCCTTCTTGTATTAAGAGAGGTGTGGACTCCAGAGAGAGAGATACGATTTTGCCCCTGTTCAAATCATTAGTAAGACCTCATCTGGAATATGCAGTTCAGTTTTGGGCACCAGTTCTTAAAAAGGATATGGGGTAACTGGAGAAAGTGCAGAGAAGGGCAACCAAACTGATAAGAGGCATGGAGGAGCTCAGCTCTGAGGAAAAATTAGAGGAACTGAATTTATTCACGCTTGATAAGAGGAGATTAAGGGGGAATATGATCAACATGTACACATATATAAGGGGTCCATATAGTGAACTTGGTGTTGAGTTATTCACTTTACAGTCAACAAAGAGGACAAGGAGGCACTCTCTATGTCTAGAGGAACTAGATTTAGATTTCTAGATCTAGATTTCATCTCCAAATACGGAAAGGTTTCTTCACAGTAAGAGCTGTGAAAATGTGGAATAGACTCCCTGCAGAGGTGGTTCTGGCCAGCTCAGTAGATTGCTTTAAGAAAGGCCTGGATTATTTCCTAAGTGTACATAATATAACTGGGTACTAACATTTATAGGTAAAGTTGATCCGGGGAAAATCCGATTGCCTCTCGGGGGATCAGGAAGGAATTTTTTCCCCTGCTTTAGCAAATTAGATCATGCTCTGCTGGGGTTTTTTGCCTTCCCCTGGATCAACTGTGGGTATAGAATTGGGTATTTGGGATTGCATGATATTATTATTATTATTATTATTATTTTTTTTTTTGTGGTTGAACTGGATGGACTTGTGTCTTTTTTCAATCTGACTAATTATGTAACTGTGTAACATTTTTAAAGGCCCTGGACAACCAAGACAGTGAAAACACCCACAAAATGACCACATTTTGGAAAGCAATCACCACAAGGTATTTTTGTAAGAGACATAGTGGAGTTGATTTACTAAAGGCAAATAGCTTGTGCACTTTGCAAATAGTAGTTGCTCCAGAGCTTAGTAAATGAGGTAAGGATTCACTTTGCAAACAATACCCAATAATTTTAGCTTGCACGTGATTGGATGATGGAAGTCAGCAGTCAGCAGCAAGTTTTTGGAAAATGCAGATATTTTTTTTTTTTTTTTTTAAAGACAGCTTTAACATACTTAGTGATATCACATGTGTGAGACTTTTTCACTTATTGCACTGGTGTGGCAGTACACAAGAACACTTTTGCTGGCTTATACTGGTCTGGTGACACCATGGACTAGTTGATGAGCTTTATGTTTGGGTTGAACATGAGTTTGACTCGAACATCAGGTGTTCGCCCGTTCGTCCAAAAACAAACATTATGGGGCGTTCGCGGCAAATTAGAGCGCCGCATAATGCCACATAATGCACTGCGAAATCACAGTGCATTGCTGTATGATGATTGACCAAAGCATGCACCATGACCTGCATGCTTTGGCCAATCCCATCGCCCTCAGCTAAGAGAGCCATAATTGGCCAAAGGCAGGGTGCCTTTGGCCAATTATGGCTCAGGGGGACTAAGTCCACGCCCCACACTGTATAAGGCTGCCTGCACGACGGCCCTGTGTAGTGCGTTGTTGGTGTGGACGGAGAGAGAGTGTGATTTAGATTAAGCAGGCAGGTAGGTTATTCAGTTAGCTGCAGTGTATTTAATATATATATATATATATATATATATACAGTCAATCTCATATATATATATATATATATATATATATATATATATATATATATATATATATAGATAGATAGATAGATAGATAGATAGATAGATAGATAGATAGATACACTGCGTCAAGTGTAGCCAAGCCTATATCTGACTGCAGGCCATTCCTGGTGTACTTTTTCTAATATACTTCAGGCGGTGTACACAGTACTGTGCACACATAGTGCGGTTGCTACTACTTTTCTGGTGGTGTACACAGTACCGTGCATCCATAGTGCAGTTGCGACTACTTTTCTGGTGGTGTACACAGTACACAATACAGTGCACCCATAGTTGCTATTACACTTCTGGTGGTGTACACAGTACCATGCACTCCTAGTGCGTTTGCTACTACTTTTCTAGTTATGTACACAGTACACAATACAGTGCACCCATGGTTTCTATTAGACTTCTGGTGGTGTATACAGTACTGTGCACCCATAGTGCAGTTGCTACTACTTTTCTGGTGGTGTACACAGTACACAATACAGTGCACCCATAGTTGCTATTAGACTTCTGGTGGTGTACACAGTACCTTGCACCCAGGGTGCAGTTGCTACTACTTTTCTGGTGGTATACACAGTAGACAAAACAGTGCACCCATATTTGTTATTACACTTCTGTTGGTGTACACAGTACCGTGCACCCATAGTACAGTTGCTACTACTTTTCTGGTGGTGTACACAGTACACAATACAGTGCAGCCATAGTTGCTATTACACTTCTGTTGGTGTACACAGTACCATGCACCCCTAGTGCAGTTGCTACTACTTTTCTGACGGTGTAAACAGTACACTATACAGTGCACCTATAGTTGTTATTACACTTCTGGTGGTGTACACAGTACCGTGCACCCATAGTGCAGTTGCTACTACTTTTCTGGTGGTATACACAGTACATAATACAGTGCACTCATAGTTACTATTAGACTGCTGGTGGTGTACACAGTACCGTGCACCCATAGAGCAGTTTCTACTAGTTTTCTGGTGGAGTACACAGTACACAATATAGTGCAACCATAGTAGTTATTACACTTCTGGTGGTGTACACAATACTGTGCACCCCTAGTGCAGTTGCTACTACTTTTCCAGCGGTGTAAACAGTACACTATACAGTGCACCCATACTTGTTATTACACTTCTGGTGGTGTACACAGTACCGTGCACCCATAGTGCAGTTGCTACTACTGTTCTGGTGGTATACACAGTACACAATACAGTGCACCCATAGTTGCTATTAGACTTCTGGTGGTGTACACAGTTCTGTGCATCCATAGTGCAGTTGCTACTACTTTTATTTTGGTGTACACAGTACACAATACAGTGTAGTGTGGTTTTGCTCATTTTACAGCATGTCAGGAAGGCCACCAAGGAGAGGCAGATGCTCACAGGCCACTAAAAGAGGGCAAGCAGACTCTGTGTCTACAGTCAACAGTGCTGGTCGTGGACACGGTGCATCCTCAGCATGTGATCGTGGGGCACGCTTGACGTTTTTTTCTGCAGCTGGCTGTGTTATTGAGCCACAACATGCAGAACAGTTGTCGGAATGGATAACAAAGCCGTCCTCAAACTCTTCATCCTCTGTCATCCAGGCTCAGAGTAGTTTGCCTGCCAATGCAGCTGCCAAAGTGGCCTATTCCATTGGCTCCATGTCAACAGTCACTTCTTCCCTAGCCCCACCATCGTGTATGGAGAAGTCCCCCGAACTATTCGACCACAGTGTTGGGTACATGCTGCAGGAGGATGCGCAGCGATTTGAAGGCTCTGATGATGGTACCCAGGTTGAGGAAGGGAGTAACGTGAGCGAGGGGGTGCCCAAGAAAAACAAGAAACTGGCAGTCACGTTCCCCCAGCTGCAGCATACTGCCAAGTTTGCTCCAGTGACGAGAAGGGAGGGGATGATGAGTTAACTGACTCTTCTTGGGTGCCTGATAGAAGAGAGGAGGAGAAAGAGGAGGAGGCACATCTTGAATGAGGCAGGATGCCCTCCAGGGGGCAGATTAAGGGCAGCCACCCTATTGCATCACACCGCAGAGCTAAGCAGGTGCAGGGGTTCCCCTTAATATCGATACCAGACCCAGAAGGCCTGGCAATGGGCTGGAGGGGGGGGGGCATGCCATTTTTCTCAATGATTTTCATCTATATTGCTGAGACCCAACAATACATTACAGCTGCAAGCAGTGTTAAATGACCTTTAGTCCTTTAGAAATGCCATTTTGCTGCAGAGACTGTTCTAAACGCGGGAAATGCACCACTTTACAGGCATACTATAGCCACCCCCAGGCATGATATTTAAAAGAATATTTCACTTTTATTATTTCACCTTAAGCATTATTAAAATCATTGCTCCCGAAAAAACAGCCATTATTAAAACTTTTTTTGCTTTGATACATGTCCCCTGAGGCAGGACCCGGGTCCCCAAACTCTTTTTATGATGATAACTTGCATATTAGCCTTTAAAATTAGCACTTTTGATTTTTCAAGTTCGGGTCCCATAGATTTTAACGGTGTTTGCGCAAACTTTTTGTCAGTTCACATGTTCTGCTGCGAACCGAACCGGGGGGTGTTTGGCTCATCCCTACTAGGGACTATTGTGCAGCAATCAGGTGTACTGCTGCTGCTGACTTACACTGGTTTGTCTGGGAAAAGTGACCGCAGAAATCAAAAGTGCTCAAACCCTAGTTCCTTCTGGGTTCTCTACCTTATACCTGGAGATACTCTCCTTACAGATCCTGGCCCCACAGAATTAATAGCAGAGCCTGGGTAACATGGCAGGGGGCTAAATTTACAAGGGGTCCATGGTCAGATTTTCACATGCTCCTGGCTGCTGTATTGTACAGTATTGTACAGTATCTAGACATGTGCATTCGTTTTCGTCCGAATGCATTTTCGTCCAAATTTCGGGTATTTTTGTTATCGCTTTAACAAACGATAACCAGTGTGCAGAATCCGAAAACCGAAAGATCGGACATAAACAAATGCTTTATTTTCATTTTCGTTGTGACAACAGTTCGATATAGATAGGAGATTCGACATGACGCTGATAATAGCAATCTGTGTCAATCTAACCTGTGATCAAATGTGACTAACCTTAGCTCTATTAGTCCAGACAATAGCAAAAAAAGGTTGAATGTGCCTAATCTAACTCTATTAGTCCAAAATTTTTCCACATAGAGAGAAAAGATTCAACATGAAGATTCGACGAAGCAGTCGCCACGAGCAGACATTTATGGTCAAATGCTCCGCCCATAGGCTATAGAAGAATTCTAATGTTGGTTGTCTAGTAATAATAATTTATAAAAATAATTATTACTAGTGTTATATAACATTAGATTTCTACTATAGCTTGTAGGCGGAACATTCGACCGAAAATGTACGATTGCGGCGTTGTACAGTTTAGCTGTGCTCTTCTTAGAACATTCAACAGACACCATAAGCCTTAATTATTTTGGATTTTTGGAGGAATGCATTTTTTAACGAAACTAAATAATTAAAAACGAATTTCAGGAGTAACTAAATAAATTTATTTTTCGGACAAAAACGAAATTCCGAAACAAAATATTTCAGTGTGCACATGTCTAACAGTATCTCACAAAAGTGAGTACACCCCTCACATTTTTGTAAATACTTTATTATATCTTTTCATGGGACAAGTAGTGAGTGTATAGCTTGTATAACAGTGTAAATGTGATGCCCCCTCAAAATAACTCAACACACAGCCATTAATGTCTAAACCGCTGGCAACAAAAGTGGTATACCCCTAAGTGAAGATGTCCAAATTGGGCCCAATTAGCCATTTTCCCTCCCGATGTCATGTGACTCATTAGTATTACAAGGTCTCAGGTGTGAATGGGGAGCAGGTGTGTTAAATTTGGTGTTGTCGTTCTCACTCTCTCATACTGATCACTGAAAGTTCAACATGGCACCTCATGGCAAAAAACTCTCTGAGGATCTGAAAAAAAAGAATTATTTCTCTACATAATGGCCTAGGCTATAAGAATATTGCGAAGACCCTGAAACTGAGTTGCAGCATGGTGGCCAAGAACAAACAGTGGTTTAGCAATACAGGTTCCACTCAGGACAGGCCTCGCCATGGTCAAACAAAGATGTTGAGTGCCCATGCTCAGCATTATATCCAGAAGTTGTCTTTGGGAAATAGACATATGAATGATGCCAGCATTACTGTAGAGGTTGAAGGGGTGAGGGGATAGCCTGTCACCACACACTGCATCAAATTGGTCTGCATGGCTGTCGTCCCAGAAGGAATCCTCTTCTAATGATGATGCACAAGAAAGCCCGCAAACTGTTTGCTGAAGATAAGCAGACTAAGGACATGGATTACTGGAACCATGTCCTGTGGTCTGAAGAGACCAAGATAAACTTTTTTGGTTAAGATGGTGTGAAGCCTGTGTGGCTGCAACCAGGATGAGGAATACAAAGACAAGTGTGTCTTGCCTACATTCAAGCATTGTGGTGGGAGTGTCATGGTCTGGGGCTGCATGAGTGCTTCCGGCATTGGGGAGCTACAGTTCATTGAGGGAACCATGAAGGCCACCATGAATGCCAACATACTGTGACATAGAAGCAGAGCATGATCGTCTCCCTTCGGAGTCTGGGGGCAGTATTCCAACTTGATAACGACCCCAAATACACCTCCAAGACGACCACTGCCTTGCTAAAGAAACTGAGGGTAAATGTGATGGACTGGCCATCCAAGTTGAAGGACTACAGAAGAGGAGGATCGGGGAGCACTCTGTGCAAAACCAACTGCAGAGAGGAGGTAAGTATGACATGTTTGTTTCTTTTTTGTTTTTTAAATTAAACTTTACATATCCTTTCATTTTTTTTGCTTACTTCATTTCCATATAAAACTACATGCCCATCTCAGACTATCCTGCCCAGGGTGACAATGATGCAGTGATTTAACTGCAGAACAAATAGCATTTTCACTCTGTTTCAGGAAGCAGAAAATCATTGTATCTACTGGCAGGATCAATAGGTGCTATAACTATGCTACAGGGTGCTAGTGATAGACTGCATCATATAGTCATATCTTGTTTTGTTTTTAGAGTTCTACTTAAAAGACTCACTCAATAACAACAAAGAATGATTACTTCAGTAAAACCACTTAGAACACAAACAGTTACTATGCTTATAAACATCACCCGTATACCCCGTACACACGAGCAGACATTGATAGGACATTCCGACAACAAACTCGATGGACTTTTTCTGGCGGATGTTGGCTCAAACTTGTCCTGCATACACAGGGTCACACAAATCTTGTCGGAAATTCCGAACGTCAAGAACGCGGTGATGTACAACACGTATGTCACAGTTACTATGCTTATAAACATCACCCGTATACCCCGTACACACGAGCAGACATTGATCGGACTTTCCGACAACAAAATCCATGGATTTTTTCCGACGGATGTTGGCTCAAACTTGTCCTCCATACACAGGGTCACACAAACCTTGTCGGAAATTCTGAACGTCAAGAACGCGGTGACGTACAACATGTATGATGAGCCGAGGAAAATGAAGTTCAATAGCCAGTGCGGCTCTTCTGCAGGATTCCGAGCATGCGTGGAACTTTGTGCATTCGGAATTTACGACACAGATTTTGTTGTCGGAAAATTTGAGGGAGAGAGACTGTAGTGACACAAATCGCTAGCTATTAGGTCCACAAAAGTCCTTTTAAGGACTGGTATGGTATAGGTGTAGTACAGTATATAGGGTTGAGTGCACTGCTGTGCTGGTGATTGCAGCAACCTGTCTTTTGTCAGTGCAGGGAGGGACAGGGCGCTGTGTGCAGCAGGGACAGTCAGTTTAATCACTAGCTATTACTATTAGGTCCACAAAGGTAATTTTAAGGACTGGTATAGGTGTACAGTATATAGGGTTCATTGCACTGCTGTGTTGGTGATTGTAGCAGCCTGTCTTTTGTCAGTGCAGGGAGGGACAGGACGCTGAGTGCAGCAGGGACAGTCAGTTTAATCACTAGCTAGCTATTACTATTAGGTCCACAAAGGTCCTTTTAAGGACTTGTATAGGTGTACAGTATATAGGGTTGTACACATATAATATACTTTCTTCCAAATATAGAAAGAATATTATACTTGACTGCTGCCCTATTCTGCAGCAGTCCTTTATCAGTGTAGGGACTGAGGTACAGTCTGCAAATCACTAGCTACTTGGTCCACAAAGCTCCTTGTAAGGACTGGTATAGGTGTACAATATATAGGGTTGTGGTGCACTGCTGCAGATTACAGCCCTATTCTGCAGCAGTCCTTTATCAGTGTAGGGACTGAGGTACAGTCTGAAAATCACTAGCTACTTGGTCCACAAAGGTCCTTGTAAGGACTGGTATAGGTGTACTATTTGGAGGGTTGTGGTACACTGCTGCAGATTGCTGCCCTATTCTGCAGAAGTCCTTTATCAGTGTAGGAACTGAGGTACAGTCTGCAAATCACTAGCTACTTGGTCCACAAAGGTCGTGTACTGTTTCACGGTGCCGGTGTCAATGCTCTATATCACGGTGCTGGTGTCAGTGCACTCTATCACGGTGCTGGTGTCAGTGCTCTATATCACGGTGCTGGTGTCAGTGCTCTCTATCTCGGTGCTGGTGCTATTGCTTTATATCACTGTGCTGGTGTCAGTGCACTCTATCACGGTGCTGGTGTCAGTGCTCTATATCACGGTGCTGGTGATCATCTCCTGCACCCTCGTCATAGCCTACCCTGACCTTTCCTCTCTTCCATTGCCTTAATGCGCTCCTGAGTCCTGAATTGTCAAAATTTCACATATAAAAAAAGAATGCTTGTAGTTGTCGATCCCAGATTCACTTCATACATGTGTTATGTCAGTGGCCATGTGGTGGGACTATGTGTGCACAGCTAGTAATTGTTTTGTGGCTGGAAATATGACCTGTAGGTTTTTAAAGTTCGCCTGCCATTGAAGTCAATGGGGCCCACCGCGAACTTTGCGGTTCGCAAACTTTCGGTCTCGAAACGTCCTGTCGGAGGTTCGTCCATCTCTACTCCTGAATACTAGTCAGCACCAATGTAATCCAGTAGCAATGCCAATCACCCCTCTATGGTATGTGTCAGCCCAATACTGTCTCTGATCAGACCCGTATATTAACCCTTCACCACCCTTTTCCTGCACCTCTGTACAGTAACTCATTCATCTTCTTCCTCCCACTGTACAGTAACCTCCTCCTGATACCCCTGTGTACTGTATTAATGTACAGTATCTTTTGCACCATTAGCAAGCGCCATGTTCTAACACCCACAATACATGTATGTCTCTTCATTTCCTACATTATGTGGCAAAAAATCAGATCACCTTAGGTGTCTATTTTCCAAAAGGGGTCATTTTAAAGGTTTTCGTACTGTCCTGGCATTTTGATTTGCTACGTTTTTACTTGATACTTTTTTTCAGAATTTTTTGTTTTTTTCTTAAGGGACATTTCATATTGATCAGCTTTTGATTAGCTTTTCAGTAAAAAAAAAAAAGCAGAAGAAAAATGCATCCCTTTAAATCCTATAGAACTCATCCTCAATTGCATTTGAGTTGCGTTTTTAAAAATCCTGCTTGCTGCATTTTTGGTGCACTTTTCAAAACCACACCAAAAACACAGTTTCCCATTGAAATGAATAGAAAATGCATCTAGGATTAAGAAAAAAGAAGGTTCACTGCACTCTAATAGCCAGGGAAATTCAACAAGATTAATTGCATATATTCCATATCACAAAAACGTGACAGTTTGGGATAACAGGGAGCAGCGGTCGTTTCGTTTACTGCTGTTCCCTGTTATCCTGAACTGTCATGTTTTTGTGATGTGGAATATATGCAATAAATCTTGTTGGATTTCCCTGGCTATTGCAAAGCACTCAACCTTCTTTTTTTTTTTACTCCTGGATTTTGATAATTGTGGATCAGACCAGCATCTGATTGTACAGAGGAGGGGCTGATGCATAGTGGGTCGACTTGAAGCGGTGTCTGCCTTTCACTTGTTTATTTAGAAAATGTGTCAAAAATGCATCACAAACACACCGCGGTTGCATTTTTGGTGCGGTTTTTGAGTTTTGTGTTCTTGCTTTACAGGTGCATGCTGGGAGTTACGCAATCAGAAAATGCACCCAGAAAAACACCATGCATTTTTGATGCATCTTTTTTTAACAGAGCAATGTGAACGTGGCCCTGGCAGTCATTGGCCCCCCCATTTTACTTACCTAAGCTCCTTCATCTCTTCGGCGGGGACGCACTGTCTCTCTCTCCATGGGGTCCCAGCTATTGATTAGATAAATTGATAGCAGCACAGCCATTGACTCCCACTGCTGTCAATCAAATCCAATGACGCGGGTGCTGGGAAGCGGGGCCAAGTCCATCATTTGTGTCTGTGAATGCAAATTCTGGACTCGGAAGCACGCCCACAAGGTAACCCCCTCGGGAGAGCACTTCTCCTAGGGGGTTATCTGATGTGGGGAGGAGCTGCGAGAGGGGCTGGGGGACCCCAGAAGAGGATGTTCAGGGCCACCCTGTGCAAAACAAGCTGCACAGTGGAGGTAAGTATGACATGTTTGTTAAAAAAAAAAAAACAATCCTTTACAATGATTTCAAGGCCCCTTTCACAAGGGCTTTCTGATCAGGTCCGCCTGTCATTTGGACCTGATTGGAAGCTGTAGGAAAGATGATCGGCACTTCGGTTGTTGGCCTTAAAACATCATAATTCTATTGAAAAAGCCATAGTGCACAAACGCAGATAAAAACAGTCGGCGGGTTTCAGCCTACAAGGCCTTAGTCATATGACAAAGGCCTTATAGGCTGAAACAGGTCAACTGTTTTAACCTGCGTTTGTGCACTATGGCTTTTTCAATAAAATTTATATTTTTTAAGAGCAACAACCAGAGTGCGGATCACCTTTCCTACATTACTCTACTCAGCCAACAACTGTGGATCAAGCAATCAGCTTCTAGCTTTTTTTAAAGCCTTACTAAACAAGCTGAGACTGGAAGCTGATTGGTTACTATGTACAATTGCTCCAGATTATGACTGTATTTTTATTCTGCATCAGATCTGCATGGAAAGTATCTAAAATAGATTCCAATGACAATCATTCCCACTAGTGCAGTGTGTTCCCATACAGGTAACAAAAGTAGAACATGTTGCCTTTTTTCTGTAGAGAATATATCTGGAATGCATCTAAAATGCATCAAAAATGCTCTGGAATGCATCAAAAACACACATGCAGAAATGCATCCAAAATGCAGAAATTGTGGCGTGAATAGGCCCTTAGTAGGGTCTCTGGTATGCCTTCATTATTCCATGGAGATCTAATGAAGTTCTAACCACTGACTTTTTATGTATGTATTGCTTACTTTAATAGCTTTGTTTTGTTTTATCGTACTGAAAGGAGAAAAGGCCCTTTAGACTTATGTACAATTCAGACATCTCAAGTGAAATTCACACCGGTAACTGAGATGTGTTACTTTTAAGAGCAATGGAAAATAAAACACAAAATATTAGGAAGAGTTGTTTGAGAAAGTGGATTAGCATAAGTCTGAAATCCCATGGCTAGGTTCATTTTTCATTCCATTTTGCTTATTGTACAATACGACAAGAGTTGGATAAAAAGCGCTTATTTGCAATCTAGCTACCACCCTGGGCCTATACAATAACACGATAATGGAAGAAAAATCACTGTAAACAATACCCTGGAAATAAGTCTGGCTAAAGACATATGAAGATAGAAACCAGCTCTGTTCTTTCTTTTTCTACAATATAAAATTTTTTGCCTCCATATGGATATGAAGAGATCCCACCGAAAGCAGGTTGATGGAAAGTCCTAATTGTTAACACATTAGCTAATTGTTATGATTAATCCTTAACAGTTTGTGTCTAGTAATCCAAATTTCTTCCGGTCTGGATAAGGATGCTTTATTGCAACAAGTGCTGTGAAAACAGTAGAACAATGTGCTTCTAATCTCTGTCCATCTAAAAGTTGTCTGCAAAACAAGCTCTTGAAGTATAGACATTCCTCGCAAAAAAATATCCGCCATGGTCACCCACCCTTTCTGTCAGCCTCATGTCATCTGCTTTTATCATTAATGATCTGTTTTTACAAATAAAGTGCTCTTTGGAAAAATGATTCAGGGCCAATCATAATAAAACGAATAAAACCCATAATTGTCTTCTGACAATCTGACAATCCAAGATAATGTGAGTAGGCATAGATAACTCTTTCTCTGCCGAACCCAAAGTGCAGCTGTCAGCTATAAGGGAGGGCTTACATGGAATGTCTTGGGGACAGCCCGTGCCAATTTTTACTACAAATAACTGCATATCAGTGACACTCAAAGGAAATACCTAAGTGTTGACATTTCTAATGCCCTGTCTAGGTTTGGAGTCTCCCAAAATATGCATAAAACAGGAAATAAAGCACATGGCTTGGGCACAAGCTCTCCTAGAGGAAATGTATCATATACCAACAACAAATCTTTAAAAACAGGGAATGTTCCTGCAAATCAGGAACAGCTGTCAACAAAGTGTCATTAATCAAAATAGCTTTGGATAAAGATGAACCTTTGCTCCAATGATGCCAATACTAATAGGCAGCATTGAAAGTAGAAAAGGATGCTGTTTGCCTTAGACGTTAACAATTTTAGTTTCTTAATCTGATTTTATGCTGAACTCTTCTCATCACATTATACTATCTGTGCAAAGCTAATTATAACCAGTGGTGACAACTCTTCCTTTCTGTTATCCCACTGATGATTTTACATTCTATAAGGTATACATTTGCACAATTTATCTGCAGTTGCTTCATCTAATGATCAGAGTTTTTTTTTACATAACAGTAATAAAACAATACTTGAAAAAACAGAACATTTCAGTTTTTTTTAACAACGTTAATTGCTACATGCCTAACATAACATACAGTATATCACAAAAGTGAGTACAACACTCACATTTTTGTAAATATTTTATTATATCATTTCATGTGACAACACTGAAGAAATGATACTTTACTACAATGTAAAGTAGTGAGTGTACAGCTCATTTGCTGTCCCCTCGAAATAACTCAACACACAGCCATTAATGTCTAAACCACTGGCAACAAAAGTGAATACACCCCTAAGTGAAAATGTCCAAATTGGGCCCAAAGTGTCAATATTACGTGTGACCAACATTATTTTCCAGCACTGCCTTAACCCTCCTGGGCATGGAGTTCACCAGAGATTCACAGGTTGCCACTGGACTCCTCTTCCACTCCTCCATGATGACATCACAGAGCTGGTGGATGTTAGAAACCTTAGACTCCTCCACCTTCTATTTAAGGATGCCCCACAGATGCTAGGGGTTTAGGTATGGAGACATGCTTGGCCAGTCCATCATTTTTACCCTCAGTTTTTTTAACAAGCCAGTGGTCATCTAGGAGGTGTGTTTGGGGTCGTTATAATGTTGGAATACTGCCCTGCGGCCCAGCCTTTGAAGGGAGGGGATCATCCTCTGCTTCAGTATGTCACGGTACATGTTGGCATTCATGGTTCTCTCAATGAACTGTAGCTTCGCAGTGCTGGCAGCACTCATGCAGCCCCAGACCATGATACTCCCAACACCATGCTTTACTGTAGGCAAGACACACTTTTCTTTGTACTCCTCATCTGGTTGCCGCCACACACGCTTGACACCATCTGAACCAAATAAGTTTATCTTGGTCTCATCAGACCACAGGACATGGTTACATAGTTACATAGTTATATAGTTAGCCAAGCCGAAAAAAGACTCAAGTCCATCCAGTTCCACCATGAAAATTAATAAATAGAATAAAATAAAAAATATCACACAATCCCATATACCCAATCCTCCACCCACAGTTGATCCAAAGGAAGTGAACCCCCCCCCCCCAGAAAAGCAGGACTCAATTTGCTACAGTAGGGGGGAAAAAAATCCTTCCTGATCCCAGAGAGGCAATCAGATTTTCCCTGGAGCAACTTTACCTATAAATGTTATTACTCAGTTATATTATGAACATTTAGGAAAGAGTCCAGGTCTTTCTTAAAGCAATGTACTGAGTTGACCAGAACCTCTGGAGGGAGTCTATTCCACATTTTCACAACTCTTACTGTGAAGAAACCTTTCCCTATTTGGAGATAAAATCTCTTTTCCTCTAGATGTATAGAGTGTCCTCAGTGTTGACTAGTTCCAGTAATCCATGTTCTTAGTCTGTTCTTAGTCTGCTTGTCTTCAGCAAACTGTTGGTGGGCTTTCTTGTGCATCATCTTTAGAAGAGGCTTCCTTCTGGGACAATAGCCATGCAGACCAATTTGATGCAGTGTGCGACATATCGTCTGAGCACTGACAGGCTGACCCCCAACCCCTTCAACCTCTGCAGCACTGCTAGCAGCACTCATTGCCTATTTTCCATATACAACATCTGGATATGACGCTGAACACGTGCACTCAACTTTTTTGGTCGACCATGGCGAGGCCTGTTCTGAGTGGAACCTGAACAAGATATCACTATCAAGATAAGTATAAAAGCTTAACAAAACAAGGAAAAAAGGAACTTCAATTGTGTTAACTCTATACATGCATCCTAAGGCTTCTTAAGTGATTTTGCGGCCTAGAAATAAATTAAAAGTCAGCAGCTACAAATACTGACTTTTAATAATAGGACCTGTCTAGAGATCCAGAGAGGTCCTCACCCAAAACGGCTCTTCAGCCATCTTTGGATCCATGTACCAGCAAGTTTACTTTGGGAAGCCGGCTGGGATCGATTGTCTGGGACCTGTTAAGTGTCCCAGTAGGCTGCGTGGGAAAGAGGGCAAGGGCTGAACTTCCGCTCAGGAAACCGGAAGTGGGTGCGGGTACTTGTCAAAATTAGGTACCCGCTCACCCCACCAAAAAAACAGTACCAAGCGGAACTTCCCCTTTTGAGTGAAATTCCACTTTAAGTGTTTGTTGTATTGATCACCACCAAAATGATAAAGCTAGCTATGTAAAACATTGGGGCATCTATTAAAGAAACATGTACACAATTGTCAGTTTGTTTAAACTATACCTTGCACCAACTCATCTTTAAGACATAACTGGGCCCAAGTATGAGATGATATAAATAGAGCTGTCCCTTGCACACCTGTAAACAATGTACATAAACAGAATATACATCCAAATAGGGCTGTAATCACTCCAAAAACACCAAATGGTAAATATATTGGATTAGCACACCTTATCAAAATGAATGCTCATTCATGAAGTTTATATACACACAAAAATAAATCATACAGTAAGTAGATTGTTAGGCATACAAAGAGAGCATATACAAATCATAGAATATAAGTTCACAGCGCAGAGATGATTACCCAAGTTCAGCACAGCACAAAAAATGAGTGATGTTTCCTAGTTCAAATTTTCGGGTGAAAATCCCGACTTCAGAAGCGGTCTCTCCGAAGAAAGGGTTTTCACCATGAAAATGCAGAATTAAGAGCCCTCACTTAATATTGTCCTGTGCTAAATCTTTGTAATCAGCTCTCTGCTCTATACTGTGAACTTATGTTCTGTTTTATACATGCACATATGTTTTATATATACACTTATTGTATGCCTAATCTACACACTGCATGTCTATTTTTCTGTACCGTATGTTAGGTATTTTGCTTACAATATTAAATTAAAATGAATTTTGAGTCGCATAAATTTACTAAACAGCGCTTTAGTAGCCCCCTTTTGTAATACATGATTTTTTTTTTCTCTAAACTCCAATAAATGACACAACTGGAAATTATTTAATTAATTGTGTTCCCAATTTATGAATCTGTTGACATAAAAATGGGTTGTTTAGTTTCATGAGTAGAAATGGAGAGATTAAGGTTAAACATTAGGATGCATTTATTTTTCATTTGCAGGAGGATAATCATGATCCCATTAATCTTATAAACAGAAAGACTATGCTCTCTTGTTTAAAACAAAGGATCCCTCAGGGGGTGACATATGAGCCCCTTTCCAGCCCCCTCTTCTTCTTGGCCTGAGGCCAATGCCCTTATGCTCCTTTACTAAAATGGTCTCACCATACACTATATACATATACATAAAACATAAACATGTAATCATATAATGATAATAAACATAGAAGCATACCAAACAATTGCATATTAATGTGTATCTTTACACTCTGTTGACAGCCCATATAGGTGAGAATAAAGATGCTATATTGGGTTGCAATTCTGTAGAATGTTTCTCCTGAGCTGAAACATGGCATGCCATTAATAGTTTGTTACTCTGAGAGCTGTAATGTAGGATTATATATCCAAAAAGATTATTATCCACTTTTTTCCACATTATAATTGTTTGGAAAAAAAAATACATTGACTCAAACATCTTTTTCTCTGTGTCTGCAAACTTACATTGTCAACATTGAAATAATAAATCCCTGTCTAACATATACGTCCACAAAGCTCCTCTGTGACCTAAGAGCAGCACCAAATAGGTTAGGAAGCCCATAGATCTTCCCCCCCACTGAGCTATTGTATTCTAACTGTATTCTGACTGTGAATGGTCCAGCAGTCTTCTAGGACCTGTCATGTGTCCCAGAAGACTTCGGGAGGGAGGGGGAAGAATCACTGCCTAGGCAGTCAAGCAGAAGTGGGAGAGGGTACCTGCCCAAATTGGGTACCTGCACCCCACTCCTCCCAAAAAGCTAAATTTTTCAAACAGGAGCGAGGGAGAAGGACTTAAAATGGGACTTCACCTTTTGGGTGGGGCTCTTCTTAAATTTCTACATACATATACTCTAACCAACCGGCAGGCCTAAATATATCTGCTCGCTGTCCCCTTCTATAGCCAAAAAGGAGTAGAATTCTGCCCACACAGCCATACAGGGAGCAGATTCTACAGATATTGTAGAGTGGTGTATTAAACCCAAGTGCATCAGAAGCCCTCAGAGATTTGTTAGAGAACCTTAGTGAACAAACAGCATCATGAAAGCCAAGGAAAACATCAGACAGGTCAGAGATAAAGTTGAGGAGAAGTTTAAAGCTGGGCTAGTTTATAAAAAAATATCCCAATCTTTAAACATCTCGGAGCACTCTTCAATCCATCATCCAAAAATGGAAAGCGTATGGCACAACTGCAAACCTACCAAGACATGGCCGTCCACCTAAACTGACAGGCCGGGCAAGGAGAGCATTAAAAGAGAAGTATTTTATTTGTTTGTTTTTTAGATTCATATTTACCTAGGTGGATGCAGCATCAGACCAATGCTGCAGCTGTCCCCCTTTGTCCCTGCACTGAGCACCGAGCCAGCAAACACCTCCAATGGCTCGATTCTCACAGATCCCTGAGAGGAGAGTTGCTGAGTTTCAGTCAGCAGCTCTCCTCTCTGCTCCTTCACGTTCACTGGATCGGTGAGTTGTGGAGGTGTGGGCAGCAGCCGTCTAAGCGGCTCATCGGCTCACTGAGACGCTGAGACTGCCATCGGTCAAGGCAGCTGGTGGATCCAGACTTCAGAAGTCGGGATAATGTACTGCCTCGACTGATTGCAATGATGTCGGCGGAGACTGGACTTCAGACCGCTCTCCACTGAAAACAGGTCACAGGAGTGCAAAACGAATTGCTCTCCTGTGACCCATGGGAAAAGCCCAGCCTAAAAAGCTCAGTCTGGACTTCTCCTTTAATCAGAGAAACAGCCAAGAGGCCCATGGTAACTCTGGAGGAGCTGCAGAGATCCACAGCTTGGGTGGGAGAAACTGTCCACAGGACAACTATTAGTCATGCACGCCACAAATCTGGCCTTTATGGAAGCATAGCAAGAAGAAATCCATTTTTCAAAGAAAGACATAAGACGTCCCATTAGCAGTTTGCAAGAAGCCATGTGGGGGGACACAGCAAATGTGGAAGAAGGTGCTCTGGTCAGATGAGACCAAAATTAAACTTTTTGACCTAAAAGCAAAACACTATGTGTGGCGAAAAACTAACACTGCACATCACTCTGAACACACCATCCCCACCGTGAAACATGGTTGTGGCAGCATCATGTTGTGGGGATGCTTTTCTTCAGCAGGGACAGGGAAGCTGGTCAGAGTTGATGGGAAGATGAATGGAGCCAAATACAAGGCAATCTTAGAAGAAAACCTGTTAGAGTCTGCTGTTCACAGATGCTCTCCATCCAATCTGACAGACCTTGAGCTATTTTGCGAAGAATGGGCAAAAATGCCAGTCTCTAGATGTGGAAATCTGGTAGAGACATACCCAAAAATACTTGCAGCTGTTATTGCAGCAAAAGGTGGTTCTACAAAATATTGACTCAGAGGGGGCTGAGTACAAATGCACGCCAGACTCTTCACATATTTATTTCTTTAAATAATTTTAAAACCGTTTATCATTTTCCTTCCACGTCACAATTATGTGCCACTTTGTGTTGGTCTATCACATAAAATCCCAATAAAATACATTTACATTGTTTGTTGTAACATAACAAAATGTGTCAAATTTCAAGGGGTATGAATACTTTTTCAAGGCACTGTATATAAAGTGCTTTATTTTCGATACTTCAAACTTTTCCAAAAATAAACAAGGATCATCACAAGCTCCAAGATCTGAGCAACCTTCTAATTGAGCTAAAGTTGGAAAAGGTGCACCCTTGTTTGCCAGGACTGTGCTATTTAAGTACATTGGTGGGAAAACATGCATACAACCTGCAGGAGGTTGCCACGCAGGGCTCAAATTACAAAAGAGATGATAATGAATTGTTCCCTCCATTCTCATAAATATATTTTTTTTAATTATATTCTTTTATTTCAGAAGAAAAGGGGTCCATGAAAACATACACAACTGAGATGCTGATAACCAAACAACAGGGCAATAGGCACATAGAAAATTATATTCAATCTGTCCAAAAACATGATAGATATATATTAATCAAAATAACTATACCACCTGAGTCATGAGCCCAGATCAGGAACCTAAAATGCCACAACCCACAAGGAACGCCCTCATGTGTTAAAAGGATGTTGCATCATCTCCTCCATCCCTACCTCTTTTTTTCCCTTTATCAAAAAAGAGAAAAGAAAGAGAAAAAAAAGAAGAGAAAGGAAAGAATAAGGAAAAAAAAAAAAATTCCAGGACCATGTTGTGTATATCTCTCGTTTTTGCTGGGCTTTCTATACCAGATCTTCCATCTGATTCAATTCCTCCACCTTCCTGAGCCACAATCTCACTGAAGGGGGATGTGTCTGCCTCCAGATGAGGGGAATACAGGATGATCCGGCCTTCTTTCTACTGCACGCCTCTAAAATTCCGTTCAAGAGTTGACACAAAATAGATTTCTTATACGTCTTAACCAAAATGTTAGAGGCATGCAATAGAAAGAAGGCCGGATCATCAGGGACCTCACAATCACTGAATTTTTGAGTGATCTTCCGGACCTCTCTCCATAAGCCCTCAATTATGGATCAAGACCAAAAAATGTGTAATAGTGTCCCGTATTTCTCCCAGCAACGCCAGCAACTTTCAGAAGCCATTGAGAAAAAATCTTAAAGCTTGTTTCCTGCACTTTCGTGCAAACTGAAGATTCAAATAAAAAATGTATTATGTTGGTGCGCTGCTCCTCCGAAAAGGTTCTGTCCAAGTCCAGTTCCCACTTCGTGGAAATGGTAATTGGAGTTCCATCGGAGGTGCCGCCAACAAAGCATACATCTTAGAGAGAGTATGAGAGAGTGGTCCTTTCTCAGTACAATATTCTTCAAGTGGGATTTGATTACGCTCGAGAATGTCAGGAGTCAATAAGGTATATAAGAAATGTCTTAATTGCACTGTTCTCCAAAAATCCAATTGGTAACGACCAGCTCCAGATGTCAACTTTTAAAATGTAGGCCAAGATCCTGATGACACAAAGTGGGAAACCTGATATAACACAGCAGTGTATTAAAGGCCCCCTGCTGCAAACTTGGAACAAATTGTGGGTTCCCCAAAATGGGGAACAATAGGGACTCAAATGATGATAGCTTACCTTTAGAGAAAAGCCCATAGCACAGATGTAACATGGTCCCTGCCAGTTGGTGTGCCTTAATAGAAGGTGGGAGAGCACTAAAACACCAAGGGGCCTTATGCAACAACATGCTGCTGTGTGCCTGCCCTAGACCAGATTTTAAATTCTCCATGCCAACACCAGTCAATCAGATGCCCTGATAGTATTTATACAAATCAGGTACTGCCAACCAACCATATTGCTTAGGAAGGATCAACAAAGATCTTCTAATCCTTAAATGTTTATGTGCCCATATAAATCCAGTAAAGAGTGCATGTATCTGCTTAAATTAATGGTATTACAATGCTTATAGCCTGGAATAAATATAAAAACTTTGGTAAAATGTTAATTTTGATAATATTGCACCTCCCAAACCGGAGCCCCTAATGCCACGCATGTTAAATAAAAGTGGTAGAAAGTTAAGCTCAAATGTACGTGAAAGGTCTACTGCAATAAAAGTACCTAGACATTTCAAAGCTTAAACAAGTCCATTTAAATTTATAGCTGGATTTCAGAGACCTTACCAGAACATTAGGAACTGCTATTCCCATAGCCTCATACTTGGAGAGATTAATCTTAAAATAGGATAGGGAACCATAGATCTCCAATTTGTGGAAAAGATTGGGGAGGGATATCATCGGATTGATCAATGAAAGAGCAAAAAGGAGGGGTGACAGTGGGCATCCCTGCCTGGTCCTGTTAGTGACCATGAAGGGGGCAACAAAACTCCATTTACCTTAACCTGTGTGGCTGGTGAAGTATAAATACTTGAGATCCACAGAAGCATATTGTCTCCCAGCCCTACATGTCGCAAAACTGAATATATAAATTGCCAATTAACCCACTTGAAGGCCTTCTCTGCATCTGTTCCAAGAAACACACAAGGAGTCTTAGATAAATTGGCCAAGTCTATTAAATTCAAGACCTTAATAGTATTGTCCCGTGCTTCCCACGTCGCCCGTGCTTCCCATGTCGGGACAAACCCCACTTGGTCAAGATGAATCAGGGAGGGCAGTTGCTGTTGCAATCGCATCGCAAATATCTTAGCAAAAAGTTTCAAATCTGCATTTAAAAGAGAAATCGGCCCTCCCACATCGGGTGGGGTCTTTTCCATCTTTAGTTATTACCATGAAAAGAGCTTTCAAGGAATCTGTATGGAAAGAGATTGAGTCACCTAAGATAAGGCCTCAAAGGGGGCAAGAGAAGCTTACAGTAACTGTAAAACCATCTGGACCAGGAGCTTTACACATCTTTGCAGAGCTCCCTGCAACTTGTAGTTCCTGTAATGTAATTGGTGATTCCAGTTCTTGCTGTGCAATAGACTTGAAACCAAGCATTCCGGAAGATGGCAGGTAGTCATCTACTGCAGACTGAGCAGGAGTATCTAGATGCAAATTATAAAGAGAGGAATATAAATCACCAAATTTGTGGGCTATTTGTCTAGGTAAAATACATTTTTCTCTGTCAACACCTAAAATCTCGTTCTACATCCGAAGTAGGGGCATGCTTATGATTCCAATTGGTATATATCTGTTAGCAGAGATGTTAACTTTGCATCCCTTTTGCTCTTAATCCTAGCACCATATTTAATCAAGACACTGTGGATCACTGCTTTGTGGGCTTCCCAAATCACTCCAGGAGCGCATTCGGGAGTATCGTTGGACTGAAAAAATATGTCACCACCCTGAGGACATCCGCCAAGACAGCGGGATCCTGTTATTGGATTTCCACATCACAGGACCAGGGTGTCTAGTATCTAAGATGTTATATTTCAAAAAAATTGGCACATTATCTGATCAGTTGATCGAGCCAATAGTGGCTTGAACAACTAAATGTAATTGGCTATAAGGTATGAAAAAAAAAATATGTGAGTATGACTTATGTGTTGAGGAAAAAAGTAACCTCTTTCCCCAGTGGAGAGAGTGGAGAAGGCGCTACACATCCACCAATCTTGCTAAATGAAGGGATTGGGAGATCCCCTTCCTGGGGGCTAGGTAGAACTTATGAGGAGCCTGTTGAAATATCTTCCTTAGGTATTAAGGTTACATTGAGGGTCCTCCTCCCTCCCATGATGAGTTGGCCCTCTGAAAATTTCAAACGTATATCCAGAATGTTTCTGAAAAAGAGGTCTTGTTGTGCATTGGGGGCATAAAAAGAGGCCAAGATTACCCCAATCCCCCCAATAGTCCCTTTAACAAATATGTGTCCACGAGAGATCCTAAGCAGAACCATGGAACTTTACTAGAGATCAAAATTGACACTCCCTTGGACTTGGTGACAGTGTTAATGGCATGGTAGGCCAATGGAAAACCTCTATTTCTAAGCAGAGGAAGACTGTTCTCCCTGCAATGTGTTTCCTGAAAAATTGTGATAACAAGCCGTGATCGTTTCAAATCCTGAAGAAGTATGCGTTGCTTTTCAGGGGTGTTTAGTCCCTTAGCATTAAGGGACATTATAGAAAGAGTATCCATCCCTTCTACCCTGCTCCCAGGTCACTGACACCAGAGGGAAAGAGGGGAGAGAAAAGAGGCGAGCGAGAGGAAGAAGAAAAAAAACTGAATTAGTAAACTGTGGCCACTTAGTAAACTGTGGCCACTTGTGATGGACGCTTGTTTCATTAAAGCAAATTTGCTTTAAGCACTCAATCTACAACCTCTAGGCTGACCTAGTGGGTGGAAGTAGTTAAGCATAACCGAAACAATGGAGTCCCCGGCAATCTCCACAAGCCCCCGTACAAAGTAAATAAGAAGCTGAATATCAACGGTTAGGTTAATATATATATAAATATATATATATATATATATATATATATATATATATACAGTGCTGTGAAAAAGTTTTTGCCCCCTTCCTCATTTCCTGTTCCTTTGCATGTTTGTCACACTTAAGTGTTTCGGAACATCAAACCAATTTAAACAATAGTCAAGGACAACACAAGTAAACACAAAATGCAATTTGTAAATTAAGGTGTTTATTATTAAAGGTGAATATTTATCCCGGAGGGAAAACAATGACTATAAATTTATATAAATATAAATAATCACAGTGATAGAGTCCATAAACAGATATATAGTCCAAAAAACGTGCAAGATGTCAATCTGAACATGTTGTGATAACAGCCAGGATTCTGTGATATTGTGACCGAAGAAGATAATATTTCACCCTGTGACGATCCCACCACCTTATAGGGTACAGGCTTACCGGATCTATATGACCCTAGCAGACATACGCCTCAGGGGTCAATCAAAGCTTGTGATCCCAGCCAAAAAAATCCTCCCAATACCAATTACGAACAACAGGGTTTTCACGAGGACCCGCATACCAAAAAAAGGGGCCAAGAACGAAGAGAGGTTGTAGAGGGGGAAGGAGATTACAAAGACGGAAAGAGAAGAAGGCTCTGATAGGGCAGGGGGTTTTTAATTTGAGCACCAAGTCTTTTACATCCGAAGAGATGTCAGTTTTAGACAAGGGCCTAAAATTTGCACCTCCTAACAAACTCAATAAATTTTCCACATTTATAGACATACACAAATTTACATGGAAGATGAGTATTCAAAGATATCTTACATCTAATCCGTATCGCACAGACTATCATGCCAGCACGTCAGGTACTGTCCACTCAGGGCTATCTAACCCCTCCCTCTTTTCTCCTCCAGTACCCACTGCTCCTGCAGTGAAAATTTTTAGAGATTTGGTACTCAACGATTTAGCCAAATTACCAGTCAAAAAGCATTACTCCACTTCTTTGCCAAAAGTCGCATTGAGGTCTCTCTGTGATCAGAAGCAAGTTATAATACGCCCTGCCGATAAGGGAGGGGGCATAGTTATACTTGACAAGATTCAGTATGAGGAGGAAATGGCAAATATTTTGAGTGAGCCAGACACATATTGCAAATTACCTAACAACCCCACCAATGTTTACAAAAAACAACTAAAAGCCCTCATCGATAAGGGTTTTGAACAAAAAATCTTGAACAAAAAAGAAAAAGCCTTTTTGGTCCCGGTATCCCCTAGAATACCTACCATCTACTATCTGCCCAAAATCCATAAGAGCTTGACGGCCCCCCCCGGTAGACCAATCGTGAGTGGCATCAATTCTGTCACAGCACGTATAGGCAGGTATATAGATTTCTATCTCCAACCTCTCGTGAGAAAGATGCCCTCATATACACAGGATACTGGGGATACCATCAGAAAATTGGAAGGTATACAATTCCAAGGACAATGCATTATAGCTACCGCGGATGTTGCATCCCTATACACCTGCATTCCACAGGATAAGGGAATTGAAGCGGTACGTTTCTATTTGGATCAGGAACATACGTTAGTCCCCTGTCAACGTGATTACATTATAGAATTACTGGAATTTGCCACCAGCCATAGCTATTTTTGGTTTGATGGCCAGTATTACTCACAACAAAGGGGTGTGGCCATGGGGGCCAAATTTGCGCCCAGTCTGGCCAATCTTTTCATGGCCAAATGGGAGGAGGATGTCGTCTATGCTCAACGGAGCCCATCATTGATTTTGTGGGTCCGGTACATAGACGACATCCTCCTCCTATGGGGAGGCACCCCTGATGCGCTTTGCGAATTTTTTAGTGGTCTGAACAATAATGATAGGGGAATTTCACTAACCTACCAGACCAGTATTGACAAAATACAATTTTTAGATTTGGAGATTGGAATTACATCAGGGGGTTTCAGTTTTAAAACCCACTTCAAGTCTACCGACCGCAATAGCTACATTGCCATCGATAGCTGCCACCATAAAAGCTGGCTTACCTCCGTTCCTCGCAGTCAATTTATTAGACTGCGTCGTAACTGTACCGATGATTGCACTTTTGTAGATCAGGCAAACTGTTTAAAACAACAGTTCTTGGATAAGGGGTACCATGCACCTACTCTGGAAAAACAACTACAGGAAGTCTCAAATATAAACAGGGACACTCTTCTGCAGGTTAAAACCCCTCGGAATGACAATGATAAATTTAAGTGGTCCTTTATAACCACCTTTAATATGCAATACAGGCAAGTAAAAAAGATCTTTAGTAAACATTGGGAGGTTTTGAGAAAAGATCCTGTGCTTGGTCCAAATCTTCCTGAAAGAGCAAAAAAGTCTTATTTAGAGGGGCTCCTACTTTGCAAAGCAAAATTGCCCCCAACATCATTAATCCCCCAACACAGCCTACTTTTTTTCACAACTTGGTAGGTTATTTCCCGTGCAAAAAATGCAGTGTATGTCAACATAATGCATTGACACAACGAAAAATTTCAGAATTTACATCTACAGTAACTGGGAGAAGATATTCAATTAAATGTTTCTGCACCTGTAAAACTAAATATGTGGTTTATTTAATAACTTGCCCCTGTGGGAAGCAATATGTCGGCCGTACCACTAGACCTTTTTCCACGAGGGTCGGCGAACACATCTCCTTGATCAGAAGTAAATTATCCAAGCACACGGTGCCGAAACACTATAGGGAATGCCACAATAATGATTTACGTGGCACACAGTTTGTCGCGATAGATAGATACACTCCACCCTGGAGAGGGGGGCCCCTCACTCGTGGGGTCTCCAGGCTTGAGACTTTTTGGATATATGAGCTTCAGTCCCACTCCCCATTTGGTATGAATGTGGAGTGGGACATTAATGCTTTCATAGACGATTCATAGGACCTTCTTGTAATATTAGCAATGTGCAGTCTGGCATCACACATGTTTATCTGTGGGTATATTTTACCAAGTAGTTTCTATTTCATTTTTATTTTATTTTATTTTTTAATGACCTCATTTGTTGTATATATACATATTCATTTATTTCTATCTCTATGTTTTATGGTAAGATAGTTATTCAGATCACATAATCACTATTTTATAGTATGTGATTTATATTATGCATAATGTGACATATTTTATGTGTTGTTTTTGTATTATCAAGTTTTATTTTATTAGTGGCCACTAGGTGTCATTAGCGCCACCTTTTTAGGAGTATTAGAGAAGAGATAATGTTTTCCTTGTACTCAGGCCTCGTTTTCATTCCCACTTCGTACCGGAAGTGACGTTTACTCACTTCCGGTTCCGGTGTGTTCGTAGATGCGCACTTCCGGTTCCGGGTTACCATTTGCAAAAGTGTTTTTTGACATCCCTCTATGTCCACCTGCAAGCCTGAATAGTTAAAAACTCATACAGGTTGGTCCCCTTTTGGTTATTTAACACATCATTATACGAAGCAGGTTCGTTCCCCCCCTTTTTTTATTTTTTTCTATACATCAATGTGAATGGGTGGAACGCATCTTTTGTGAGGCGTGGAACGCACGCCAGGCCGCCATTTTTATCTATAGCGGAAGTGGGACTATTACCACTTCCAATCATGAATTTCAGGCTCAAATAGATTTGATACATGGGTGGAACGCATAATAACCTAGGCGTGGAACGCACGCCCGTCCGCCATCTTGGATATACCGGAAGTGGGCATAATTGCGACACATGGGGGAATGGCATCACTTTATTGTGTGAGTACCTATATAAGGCAGTATGTCAGTAGTGTGAGCCCACCCCAGATAATGACCGGTGGGTCGAAACGTGTCGGGAGGACTCCGCTACTGCCACTTTTTTCTCTCTGACATGCTTTATTGTCCATCTTGGAAATGTGAGTTTTAGCAAAATTTTTTATTAAAGGTTTTTTTCAAAACGTTATTATGCCATGTTGGCCTTGTTTCTTCATCTTCCATGCCTGAGTCGTTGTCGGATTTGTATATGTACATGAAGAATAGTGACTACATCTAGTCGTTTGTTGGGATCGTATATGCCATGATTGATACATCCAATCCTTGAGACCATTTTGGCTGGGATCACAAGCTTTGATTGACCCCTGAGGCGTATGTCTGCTAGGGTCATATAGATCCGGTAAGCCTGTACCCTATAAGGTGGTGGGATCGTCACAGGGTGAAATATTATCTTCTTCGGTCACAATATCACAGAATCCTGGCTGTTATCACAACACGTTCAGATTGACATCTTGCACGTTTTTTGGACTATATATCTGTTTATGGACTCTATCACTGTGATTATTTATATTTATATAAATGTATAGTCATTGTTTTCCCTCCGGGATAAATATTCACACAGTCACCATTTTGGTTTACATATATATGTATAAGTCACTTTATATATTTTTATATATTTTTCTCATTTTTTGTAATACAGCATTATTCCCTCTCTTCGGGGTAATTTCATATATATTTTGACACATCCGAGCACATATCATTTTGTAGCACTATAAGAAACATATATATATATAAGTTGAGCGCTTACACTATACTTTTGACATGTTTCCCAGCTAAAAAGTCCCTAATTTTAGCGTGTTAGCAGCTTATTGCTTATATTTTTCTATTTTCTTTTTTTCAATTTTTCTTTTTTTTATTATTTGCGCAATATTGTTGGTGTATAACTATTATTAAAGGTGAAAAAAAATCCAAACCATCATGGCCCTGTGTGAAAAAGTGATTGCCCCCTAAACCTAATAACTGGTTGGGCCACCCTTAGCAGCAACAACTGCAACCAAGCGTTTGCGATAACGTGCAATGAGGCTTTTACAGCGTCCTGGAGGAATTTTGGCCCACTCATCTTTGCAGAATTGTCCTAATTCAGTTCCATTAGAGGGTTTTCGAGCATGAACGGCCTTTTTAAGGTCATACCACAACATCTCAATAGGATTCAGGTCAGGACTTTGGCTAGGCCACTCCAAAGTCTTCATTTTGTTTTTCTTCAGCCATTCGGTGGTGGACTTGCTGGTGTGTTTAGGATCATTGTCCTGCTGCAGAACCCAAGTTCGTATCAGCTTGAGTACACAAACAGATGGTCGGACATTCTGCTTCAGGATCTCTTGGTAGACAGCAGAATTCATAGTTCCTTTTATCACGGCAAGTCTTCCAGGTCCTGAAGCAGCAAAACAGCCCCAGACCATCACACTACCACCACCATATTTTACTGTTGGTATAATGTTCTTTTTATGAAATGCAGTGTTCCTTCTACGCCAGATATACTTGGACACACACCTTCCAAAGAGTTCCACTTTTGTCTCATCGGTCCACAGAATGTTGTCCCAAAAGTCTTGGGGATCATCAAGATGTGTTGTGGAGAAATTGAGATGAGCTTTGATGTTCTTTTTGCTCAGCAGTGGTTTTCTCCTTGGAACTCTGCCATGCAGGCCATTTTTGCCCAGTCTTTTCCTGATGGTGGAGGCATGAACGCTGACCTTAACTGAGGCAAGTGAGGCCTGTAGTTCCTTGGACGTTGTTGTGGGGTCTTTTGTGACCTCTTGGATGAGTCGTCGCTGCGCTCTTGGGGTAATTTTGGGCGGCCGGCCACTCCTGGGAAGGTTCACCACTGTTCCATGTCTTCGCCATTTGTGGATAATGGCTCTCACTGTGGTTCGCTGGATTCCCAAAGCTTTGGAAATGGCTTTATAACCCTTTCCAGACTGATAGATCTCAATTACTTTCTTTCTCAATTGTTCCTGAATTTCTTTGGGTCTCGGCATGATGTGTAGCTTTTAAAGATCTTCTGGTGGACCTTACTGTGTCAAGCAGCTCCTATTTAAGTGATCCCTTGATTGTGAACAGGTGTGGCAATAATCAGGCCTGGGTGTGGCTAGAGAAATTGAACTCAGGTGTGGCCAACCACAGTTATAGTATGTTTTAACAAGGGGGGCAATCACTTTTTCACACAGGGCCATGATGGTTTGGATTTTTTTTCACCTTTAATAATAAACACCTTCATTTACAAATTGCATTTTGTGTTTACTTGTGTTGTCCTTGACTATTGTTTAAATTGGTTTGATGTTCCGAAACACTTAAGTGTGACAAACATGCAAAGGAACAGGAAATGAGGAAGGGGGCAAACACTTTTTCACACCACTGTATATATATGAGGTCTGACAGACCAGCTCTGAGATTCAAGTTATTACAAATTATTAACAAAACAAGACATAGCTATTATCAAAAGAAAAAGGTTTAAGGCTGTACTTTGAAAGGTTACTACTTCCTAATATAGAAACAAGATAATAATAATTTGGACTCTATAAATACATGTCCCAGGGTGACTAATTATATCCCATGTGTATAGGGGGAGAGAAAAAAAACGATTTTCTTCTCCTCTTTTCCCCTTTTCTTTGTATACTCCACAAGTTCAATTTAAACCACACCCCTAACCATCAAACCCTTCTCACTCATATTAGTTTTAATTCATACCAAATATTGTGTTGAAATGTGAAACAGAGGAAAAAGAAGAATAAGAAGAAAAAAAAGTCCCCTTTCTTTTCCCTGTTCCTCCCCCTTTCCCTCCCCTCCCCTATCTTTATTACCTATATGCAAATATCTCCCCCCTCCTTCGTTCTTCCCACTACAATGCTAGTGCTCTTGTGTGTTTAAGTGACCAGTGCAATAAAAAATTCTAGTGTTAATTACGTGAGTTCAACTCATGTAACACCTGAAAAAAAAAAACACAGTTCTCCTCTTTCCATTTCCTCTCTTCCCTTTCTCCCCCCCTCCCCTCACCTGTGATTGAACCATGAATTAGGAAGAGCTTTTCCGTATTGTAACCGAGATTTGCAATCTCCATCGATAAGTATAGCCCGACTGTTGTACCCGGTCTAGAATTGGACGGAGCAAAGCTTTGCGCTGTAATATGGCTCTTGATAATTCAGGTAACATTTTAACCTGTGCATCATGAAAGTCTACTGTACCTGCCTCCCATTATATCATTATATGTGTATAATGGTGAAGGTGACAAATCACATCTTGGGGACCCTATCAAGTTGTATTGGTGGGTACAGTACCATCCAGCACCTTCTGAAAAATGGGCTTTACCGGATCCTGGAGGCTCTCTTAGATTGTGGCTTCTGGGAGGCCTCGGAGCTGTAAGTTGTTTCATCTGCTCTAAACCTCCAGGTCTTTCATGTGCTATTGCAGTGCCACAGCTGCCTCCACCTAGGAAGCCCTGTCTCTCTTCAAGGTGGTCACCCACTGCTCCATAATGTTGGTTAGAGTCTCATCAACTGTGAGGCCGACAATGTCTGTATCTCTGTCTGCACAAGATGCAATTCCCTATGGTGTGCGTCTTCCACTTTGTGAATAAGAGACTCTATGTCTTCCCTCATAAGGAGTGCCTGTATTAGTGAACTTAAGTCTTCCTTCTCCAGATGGGATGGCACTGAATCACTATGCTGGAGGGGCAGCTGTCCATCCGATACCGACATCTGCAAGGCATCTGGAGGAACGTTCAATTCCACTATGGCGGTTAGTGAGGTCTATGTTATCTGTGGAGACAGGGTCCCAGTGGGCTGACATCATAGGTTTGCCATTTTTCTCCCAGACCCGCATCTATGTTCAGCTGAGAAGTACTGCTGGATCTCAGATTGGGATTCACTGCCTTTAGCTGCGTTTTAGTCTCCTGCTGCTAAATCAAGTGCATGCTGCTATTGTTGAAGCAGTCTAGGGCTGGTGGAGAGCCTTGAGTGCTGTAAGTTCTCACCGGATCATGCTCAGACCACGCCCACCCTAAATTTTTTTTAATCCATAATATTTTTATTCCATTCTTATATTTTTGCAGGTTCATCAGTGATCAAGCCTGGTCGAGGAACAATCCCTGTTTGGATAAGTCTCTATGAGCTTGCCACATCTTACCACTGGGAATTTTGCCCATTCCACCTTGCAAAGCTACTCCAGCTCCTTCAAGTTGGATGGTTTGCGCTTGTGAACAGCAATCTTTAAATCCGAGCACAAACTTTCTATTGGATTGAGGTCTGGGCTTTGGCTTTGACACGTTTCCCCTTAAACCACTGAAGTGTTGCTTTAGCAGTATGCTTGGGGTCATTGTCCTGCTGGAATGTGAACCTCTATCCTAGCCTCAAATCACACACAGAGTGGTACAGGTTTTGCTCAGAATATCCTTGTATTTAGCACCATCTTTCCCTCAACTCTGACCAGTTTCCCAGTCCCAAGTGCTTAAAAACATCCCCATAGCATGATGCTGCCATCACCATGTTTCAGTGTGATGGTATTCTTTGGGTGATATGATGTGTTGGGTTTGCGCCAGACATAACGTTTTCTTTGATGGCCAAAAAGTAAAATGTTTGTCTCATCAGACCAGAGCACCTTCCTCCATACATTTTGGGAGTCTACCACATGCCTTTTTGCAAACTCAAAACGTGCCATTTTGTTTTTTGCTGAAAGTAATTGCTTTCTTCTGGCCACTCTGCCATAAAGCCCAACTCTATGGAACAGTTTATTGCCATCCTGTGTGCAGATACTCCAGTCTCTGCTGTGGAACTCTGCAGCTCCTCCAGGGTTACCTTAGGTCTCTGCGCTGCTTCTCTGATTAATGCCCTCCTTGCCCCGTCCGTGAGTTTTAGTGTGCGGCCGTCTTTTGGCAGGTTTGCTGTTGTGCCATGTTCTTTCCATTTGTTTATGATAGATTTGATGGTGCTCCTAAGGATCATCAAAGATTTGGATATTTGTTTATAACCTAACCCTAACTTGTATTTCTCAACAACATTGTCCCTTACTTGTTTGGATAGTTCCTTGGTCTTCATGGTAGTGTTTGGGTAATGGTGCCTCTTGCTTAGGTGTTGCAGCCTCTGGGGCCTTTCAAAAAGGTGTGTATATGTAATGACAGATCATGTGACACTTAGATTGCACATAGGTGGACATCATTTCACTAATTATGTGACTTCTGAAAGTAAATGGTTGCACTAGAGCTTTTTATGGGCTTCATAACAAAGGGGAAGAATACATACGCACATGCCAATTATCAGTTTTTTATTTCTGAAAACAAGTTTTATGTATATATTTTTCTAATTTTACTTCACCAACTTAGACTATTGTGTTCTGATCCATCACATATAATTCAGATCAAAAAAACAAAAAAACATTGAACTAAAGGCTGTAATGTAACAAAATAGGTAAAAAGCCAAGGGGGTGAATACTTTTGCAAGGCACTGTATATATATATATATATATATATATATATATATATATATATATACAGTGCCTTGCGAAAGTATTCAGCCCCCTTGAGCTTTTCAACCTTTTGCCACATTTCAGGCTTCAAACATAAAGATATAACATTTTAATTTTTTGTGAAGAATCACCAACAAGTGGGACACAATTGTGAAGTGGAACAAAATCTATTGGATATTTTAAATTTAAACTTTTTTTAGCAATTAAAAAACTGAAAAGTGGTGCGTGCAAAATTATTCGGCCCCTTTACTTTCAGTGCAGCAAACTCACTCCAGAAGTTCAGCGAGGATCTGTCCTAAATGACTGATGGTGATAAATAGAATCCACCTGTGTGTAATCAAGTCTCTGTATAAATGCACCTGCTCTGTGATAGTCCCAGGGTTCTGTTGAAAGCGCAGAGAGCATCATGAAGACCAAGGAACACACCAGGCAGGTCCGTAATACGGTTGTGGAGAAGTTTAAAGCCGGATTTGGATACAAAAAGATCTCCCAAGCTTTAAACATCCCAAGGAGTACTGTGCAAGTGATCATTTTGAAATGGAAGGAGTATCAGACCACTGCAAATGTACCAAGACCTGGCCGTCCCTCTAAACTTTCAGCTCAGACAAGGAGAAGACTGATCAGAGGTGCAGCCAAGAGGCCCATGATCACTCTGGATGAACTGCAGAGAACTACAGCTGAGGTGGGAGAGTCTGTCCATAGGACAACAATCAGTCGTGCACTGCACAAATCTGGCCTTTATGGAAGAGTGGCAAGAAGAAAGCCATTTCTCAAAGATATCCATAAAAAGTCTCGTCTAAAGTTTGCCACAAGCCACCTGGGAGACACACCAAACATGTGGAAGAAGGTGCTCTGGTCAGATGAAACCAAAATCAAACTTTTTGCCCACAATGCAAAACGATTAGTTTGGCGTAAAAGCAACACAGCTCATCACCCTCAACACACAATCCCCACTGTCAAACATGGTGGTGGCAGCATCATGGTTTGGGCCTACTTTTCTTCAGCAGGGACAGGGAAGATGGTTAAAATTGAGGGGAAGATGGATGCAGCCAAATACAGGACCACTCTGGATGAAAACCTGTTGTAGTCTGCAAAAGACCTGAAACTGGGACACAGATTTATCTTCCAACAAGACAATGATCCCAAACATACAGAAAAATCTACAAAGGAATGGTTCACAAATAAACGTATCCAGGTGTTAAAATGGCCAAGTCAAAGTCCAGACCTGAATCCAATCGAGAATCTGTGGAAAGAGCTGAAAACTGCTGTTCACAAACGCTCTCCATCCAACCTCACTGAGCTCGAGCTGTTTTCAAGAAAGAATGGGCAAGAATTTCAGTCTCTCGATGTGCAAAACTTATAGAGACATACCCCAAGCAACTTGCAGCTGTAATCGCAGCAAACGCAAGGGGGCCAAATAATTTTGCACGCCCCACTTTTCATTTTTTTATTAGTTAAAAAAGTTTCAAAAATCCAATAGATTTCGTTCCACTTCACAATTGTGTCCCACTTGTTGGTGATTCTTCACAAAAAATAAACATTTTATATCTTTATGTTTGAAGCCTGAAATGTGGCAAAAGGTTGAAAAGTTCAAGGGGCCGAATACTTTCACAAGGCAGTGTATATGCAAAAATGGTGCATATGATATTATGTGTAACTGTTCCTTCTTTTGGGTCTGATGACATGTGTTTTACTGCTGGAAGACTGCAGCACATACAATTAGATTGTATTCCATTTGTTATTTCATTTTAGCTGCAGTGAAAACATGTTTTGAATTTTGGGAAACCTTACTTATTGGGTGCCCCAATGGGATCAGGAGAGGAAGCAGCACTCATCACATAGAGGAGTCACGGACTCTTCTCTGTCTCTTAGAGACTGAAGTGTCGTGAGTACCCTTAGTGGGAAGTGCTGTGTACAGTTGTGAGAGGATGTCCCCTGGGAGAGGCAGGATAGAGGTGTTTCCTAACTAAGAGAATGATTGAGCATCTGGATACATGAAGAATGTGACATGTTGTCTTGTAACCTAATTAGGCTACTACTTTTATGAGAAAAAAAATGCATCTCTGATGATAAGATGCTTGTAATAATGACGCTCTTTTGAAGTAAAATTTTGAGTTACTTGCAAATGAACGTGCCTAGGCTACTTGGATGGAATTCCAGACAAATGAAACAGGTTTAATTTGTGTCTAGCACATATGCATTACAATTTGTACTATGATTCTTGAATGGAAATCACATTAATGTTTAGAATTGTATTTGTTCAGATGAGAAATTAGAAAAATGTTACACCCTGCTCCTAAAAAAAATCATATCACTATGGTTGAAAACAATGGTTGATTTGACTCACCAGACCATTGGAAAATTTAACAAAAGTTACTACAATAAAATTTTCAAGTGAAATTCTACTGGTGTATGGCCAGAGTAAGTTTCCGAAAGTCAACGCTGTAGCTTTAAAGAGGTGAGCAGCAATATAGAATAATATCTCTGATGTGGACTTTGTTGAACTTACAAGTAGGCACATATTATGTATGCATGCCATATGTCTAATACACAAAGCAGTAAGTGGGTCTCAAACCCTCCATACTGAAGAAAGTCACTTGGGAGTGGTTGTGTCCCAACCCATGCAGGCAGGGGACATCGCTCGCCACCTTCCGTCAGCACACAAGGTGTTATACATCTCTGATGTAGTTGGTCTATAAAGAAAAAAGCTTAGTAATTGAACGTCCTTGTACTTTAGCAACAGTATGCCGAAGTCTTTCAAAAATGCAAGTGCATCAACACACAGACATATATGTCAACACAAAGTGCTAGTGTTCTGCTGGGAAAGAGCTCTACAAAATTAACCTGAGCATAATATGCAGGTGAAGTCATATAATAGAAAATTTAGAAAGAATTCCTAAAAACGTAATTGTTCTTTTCTTTTTTTTTTGATGTAGAAATATTTTCTTAAACTGCAAAGTAACAAGCAACTTTGCAAATTTCTCTTGAACATCAAGTCATAGCTTATTGGAGCAGGGAAATAAGACTTACTGAGCCTTTCTCAGCATGGCAAAATCATTCTTTGCACTCAATCATAACAGGTAGAACTGTTGGAAATGAATATTTTCTGTAATGTTAAATTACTGCTGGCACGTGAAGAAAAAAAGAAATGAAATGGAGTTATGCTGCTGGCTTTGAAATGCCACAATTTATATTTTGTCATTGTTCACCATTTTTATGTCTATAGCTAACTTCATTTACACTCATTCTGCAGGTAAAATAATGTTTGATGTTTCATGTTAAATAACTAGATTGTAAATCAAAAACTTGCTCTGGTTCCTCACTTTTTTTATTAAATTGGCCCATAAAATGTTAATGCTTCTTGTATAGTGAAAGAATCTTAATTTAAGCTTTATTTTCAACATTTTGCAAACAGATGTTGCAGAGTAAAGCAAGATTTAATAATGGTGGTGTGTTGGGGAAAAACATTCAGCTTTCAGATTTGGTTTAATACTAAAATCAGGCTAGTGTTTCAAAGGAGACTAGATTATCAGGCTGCATTTAAAGGGAACCTGTTAGAACAGCTTTTATCTGTCACAGCCAAGCTACCTACCCAATGCTGGAGAATGTCAATACTCACATTCAGTGCTGAAAAATGCTAAGACTCCTATCCAGTGCAGGAGAATTCCAAGACTCCCATCTAGTGCTGGAGAATGCCAAGACTTCCACCCAGTGCTAAAAGATGCCAAGACTCCTATCCAGTGCCAGAGAATACCAGGACTCCCACCCAGTGTTGGAGAGTGCCAAGTCTCTCATCCTGTACTAAAGAATAGATTCCCATCCAGGGTAGGAAAATTTCAGGACTCCCATCTAAGGCTGGAGGATGCTAGGACTCCCATCTAAGGCTGGAGAATGCTAGGACTCCCATCCAATCCTGGGGAATGCCAAGACTCCAGACCATTTAATGCTGGAGAATGCCAGAACTCCCATACAGTACTAGAGAATGCGTAGACTTTAATCTAGTGCTGGAGAATGCCAAAAAAACATTCCAGTGCTGGAGAAAGCCAAGAAATCCACCCAATGCTGGAGAATGATAGGATCCCTTTCCAGTGCTGAAAAATGCCAGAATTCACACACAGTGCTGGACAATAAACGTCATTTTAAACATTTTGCAAACAGATGTTGTGAAGCACAGCAAGATTTAATAAGGCCAGTGTGGTAGTCAAGACTCAATCAAATAGTAAATTGTGGCCTCAAGGCCCAAGGTTTACTGCATTCTCATATATACTAAACAGCCCCCTCGCAAAAAAAAAACCCAAAATTCCAGCTATATCGCAAGGGAGCCACTGGTACATTACTTGAAATAATTCCAAAGAAAAATATAAACCTGACCAGGGCTTAATCTTTCTATTCTCTACTAATATTTTTCCATGAGACCCAGGAAAGAAACATCATAGGCAAAAATTTACTGTGGGTTAAGTGAAGCAAAGTCCCCAAACCAGGGACATAATCCACTGTAATTAGCATATATTGATTTCAATAACTTTAGGAAGTCCAAAATTGTCATAAAACTCAGGCAAGACCACTTATCATATATATCCTAATGTGATCCACATGCACCTTAAATTGCCTTAAATATGACAGTCAAGTCCCAAGCAATAGCCTCACTGGGGCTTCTTATAGATCCAAGAGTTATGTGATATATTCATGGATACTGCTGGAAAACTCCAAGGGAAGACTTGCGCATCTCAATTGCCTAGGTATACCATAGTGTAATTCATCACATATGTAAGATGCAGTATAGCACTTACATGCTTCTTCCCAACAGAAAACTCTTTATCCTCTTCACAGAGATCTTTGTAGGCATTAAACCAAGCATAATATGATGTAGATTATAGTCGAAAAGGAGGCACCAGCCATTACATAAAGATTACAAATCCATGTTCACACAGTGAAGAGAAAAGATGCTTAGCTGACCCCAGACGATGTCTAAGAGGACGAAACGCATCAGTACTCTACTGCAGCCGATTTTTATTTGAAAAAGCGCTTGATTTACTTCATAAATGTGAGTTTGTTGGCATTATTTTTATTAAAATTTGTTCTTTAATGGAATTACACTATATGGTAATTTTTACACTATAAGGTATATTTTCTTATTCTATGTGTCCAACACTCTGAGCTGGACCAGATAGTTGGAGAAAACCTATTATCAACCATTGTATGGATGGAGCGATCGTTTTGATGTCTCCCTGGTGATCCAAACTTTGTGAATGCGAATTCCTACTGTTACTACATAAGCCTGTGTGATCCTTCGAATATATATTCGTTTGGGTCAGATAAGTCCGGTAAGCCCGCATCCATAGCGGTGGTGGGATTGTCACGTGGTGTTCACATGTTATCCATATATAAGGAAGGTGGAATGTGAATCTGACTACACACGTGGGATTTGATCACTTTATTTAAGGAGACTTCACTGACTTTTTTTTTACTTTTTTTGTTTTTGGACTATTCGAACATTTGGGCATTTTGAGCACAAAGCCACACAACTTTGTGTGTAGTGTTTATGTACACACAATTTGGAAATGATAGCTTGTTTTATTTGTATAATGTTCACCTAGATCAATGTTCTTATTATAAGGAACATTGTGGCAGTCTTGGTGGTTAGCACGCGGGATAGTATATAAAGTACATGTCATTTTTGCACTTTTTTCTGTTTAAACACTACACGTTTGTATATATTGCACATTCTTTTACCTAGAAATATCCATTTGGGTGTGTTAGCAACTCTTTTGTATTTGGATAGCGCAGTGTTTAATTTTAAATTTTTTATTTTTTTCATATATAGTGTTTCAAAGGAGACTAGATTATCAGGCTGCATTTAAAGGGAACCTGTTAGAACAGCTTTTATCTGTCACAGCCAAGCTACCTATCCAATGCTGGAGAAGGTCAGTACTCACATTCAGTGCTGAAAAATGCTAAGACTCCTATCCAGTGCTGGAGAATGCCAAGACTTCCACCCAGTGCTAAAAGATGCCAAGACTCCCATCCAGTGCCAGAGAATACCAGGACTCCCATCCAGTGTTGGAGAGTGCCAAGTCTCTCATCCTGTACTAAAGAATAGATTCCCATCCAGGGTAGGAAAATTTCAGGACTCCCATCTAAGGCTGGAGGATGCTAGGCCTCCCATCTAAGGCTGCAGAATGCTAGGACTCCCATCCAATCCTGGGGAATGCCAAGACTCCAGACCATTTAATGCTGGAGAATGCCAGAACTCCCATATAGTACTAGAGAATGCTTAGACTTTAATCTAGTGCTGGAGAATGCAAAAAAAATAACATTCTAGTGCTGGAGAAAGCCAAGAAATCCATCCAGTGCTGGAGAATGCTAGGATCCCTTTCCAGTGCTGAAAAATGCCAGAATTCACATACAGTGCTGGACAATAAACGTCATTTTAAACATTTTGCAAACAGATGTTGTGAAGCACAGCAAGATTTAATAAGGCCAGTGTTGTAGTCAAGACTCAATCAAATAATAAAATGTGGCCTGAAGGCCCAAGGTTTACTGCATTCTCATATATACTAAACAATCCCCCTCCCCACCCCCCCCCCCCCCCCCCCCCCAAAAAAAAAAAAAAAAAAAAAAAAAACTCCAGCTATATCGCAAGGGAGCCACTGGTACATTACTTGAAATAATTCCAAAGAAAAATATAAGCCTGACCAGGGCTTAATCTCTCTACTCTCTACTATATTTCACTCACTATATTTTTCCATGAGACCCAGGAAAGAAACATCATAAGCAAAAATTTACTGTGGGTTAAGTGAAGCAAAGTCCCCAAACCAGGGACATAATCCACTGTAATTAGCATATATTGATTTCAATAACTTTAGGAAGTCCAAAATTGTCATAAAACTCAGGCAAGACCACTTATCATATATATCCCAATGTGATCCACGTGCACCTTAAATTGCCTTAAATATGACAGTCAAGTCCCAAGCAATAGCCTCACTGGGGCTTCTTATAGATCCAAGAGTTATGTGATACAGTATATTCATGGATACTGCTGGAAAACTCCAAGGGAAGACTTGTGCATCTTAATTGCCTAGGTATACCATAGTGTAATTCATCACATATGTAAGATGCAGTATAGCACTTACATGCTTCTTCCCAACAGGAAACTCTTGATCCTCTTGACAGAGATCTTTCTAGGCATCAAACCAAGCATAATATGATGTAGATTATAGTTGAAAAGGAGGCACAAGCCATTACATAAAGATTACAAATCCATGTTCACACAGTGAAGAGAAAAGATGCTTAGCTATCCATATTGGCCCTGGAAAGTCAAATCCATCTCATAAGGCTGCATGTGCTTGAGTTCATCTATATGGAAAATGTATGGTCTGTTCCTTCAAATTGCCTCGGATGCAGCTGTCATGACCAGTCAAACTGGTCAGGTTTCTATCTCTTGTTCCCCTTTGATTTCCAGCATGTCGGGGTGCCTCCCCCTTAGCATTTTGAAGTACCAGACAATAATGATTTTCAGTCTTTAGCAAAATGGTCTGAGGAGGTTTAGCATGTATAGCATATCCCAAAGTTTTAAAGTAGCTCACTGTGGTATAAAAAAATGCTTTGCCCTAGCATTTTTTAAGGGGGTGAGGTTTTTTGCGACTTGAGCACTGGTGATTGGGATCTTTGTTTCTACTACCAGAAACATTCAGTAATCAGTAGAAGAGGATGTGCCATTTGAAATGTCTGTCTTTTTACCTGTCTTAACATTTAACTGTCTGTGTTTTTAACAGATACTCTTCCTTTTAAGTCCCTAAGTTATGTTTAGCTGCTGTATACAGTGTCTTGCAAGAGTTTTCACCCCCCTTGGCTTTTTACCTATTTTGTTACATTAGTCTTTAGTTCAATGTTTTTTTAGTCTGAATTATATGTGATGGATCAGAACACACTAGTCTAAGTTGGTGAAGTAAAATTAGAAATATATATACATAAAACTATTTTTCATTAAAAAAAAACTGATAATTGGTATGTGCGTATGTATTCACCCCCTTTGTTATGAACTCCATAAAAAGCTCTGGTGTAACCAATTACCTTCAGAAGTCAAATAATTAGTGACATGATGCCCATCTGTGTGCAATTTAAGTGTCACATGATCTGTCATTACATATACACACCTTTTTGAAAGGCCCCAGAGGCTGCAACACCTAAGCAAGCGGCACCAAAACCCAAAAAACTGCCATGAAGACCAAGGAACTCTCCAAAAAAGTAAGGGACAATGTTGTTGAGAAGTACAAGTCAGGGTTAGGTTATAAACAAATATCCAAATCTTTGATGATCCCTAGGAGCACCATCAAATATATCATAACCAAATGGAAAGAACATGGCACAACTGCAAACCTGCCAAGAGATGACCGCACACCAAAACTCACGGACCGGGCAAGAAAGGCATTAATCATAGAGACAGCACAGAGACCTAAGTTAACCATGGAGGAGCTTCAGAGTTCCACAGCAGAGACTGGAGTGGCCAAAAGAGGGCCCTTACTTTCAGCAAAAAACAAAATGGCACGTTTTGAGTTTGCAAAAAGGCATGTGGGAGACTCCCAAAATGTATGGAGGAAGGTGCTCTTTAGTCTGATGAGACTTAAATTGAACTTTTTGGCCATCAAAGAAAACGCTATATCTGGCGCAAACACAACACATCACATCACATCACCCAAAGAACACCATTCCCACAGTGAAACATGGTGGTGGCAGCATCATGCTGTGGGGATGTTTTTCAGCAGTTGGGACTGGGAAACTGGTCTGAGTTGAGGGAAAGATGGATGGTGCTAAATACAGGGATATTCTTCAGCAAAACATGTACCACTCTGTGTGTGATTTGAGGCTAGGCTATGACCTAGTCAAAGCCTAGACCTCAATCCAATAGAAAATCTGTGGTCAGACTTAAAGATTGCTGTTCACACGTGCAAACCATCCAATATATATATATATATATTTATATATATATATATATATATATATATATATATATGTTTTGTTAATAATTTGTAATAACTTGAATCTCAGGGCTGGTCTATCAGATTTGATCATATATATGTGTGTGTGTGTGTGTGTGTGTGTGTGTGTGTGTGTGTGTGTGTGTGTGTGTGTGTGTGTGTGTGTGTGTGTGTGTGTGTGTGTGTGTGTGTGTGTGTGTGTGTGTGTGTGTAAAGTTTGCTTTAAACAATAGCCCAGAATAACTTGCTGCAATATGTACAAACATACATGTAAAAAGCATACTGAACTGTAGGCAGGTTAAAACTTAGAAATATAGATAGGCTTTAAGTGGGAGAAACAAAACTTTAACACTCAGCTTGGTGCAAAAGTTTCCCCTATAGCCTATCATATTATGTATTTAATAGTTACAATTGTACATGAAATGCAATAGCAGGGGGTTATTTTTCATTAAAAAAAAGAAAGAAAAACAAAGTCTGCTGTTAGGTTTTGCCATAATTTACAAATATTCAGGGTATGCATAGTATGGCATACTTACCTTTTAGCGTGCCCTCCTACTGCATAGCTCTTCTTCTGGCCACAGGTACAAAAGAAAGGTAAACTTGCTTGGAAGATGGGGCAAACCTTTTTTTTTTTGCAAAAGAGACTTGCGCCATGGAAATGATTAAGTGATACTGTAAATATAAATAATATGGGCTGCTGCTATATTGTAAGGTAAAAAAAAAACTCAAATGATGAAAACATAAATGTTATACTTAGCGCTGCTCCTATAAACAATAATCACTATTAATAATACAATATCTACTTCAATGATACTGTTAACCTGTTCCCGACCGGCGCGCGCCGATGTACGTCGGCAGAATGGCACGGGCAGGCATATTGGCGTACAGGTACGTCCAATCTTTAATGCCGCCCTGCCATTGTGAGTGCGCTGCCGGCGGCACGCTCGCGTGTCGGTCGGGACCCCCGTGAGTCCAGTCGTGGGTCCCGCGGGCTCGATCGCCGCGGGCATACCCGCGATCGTCTCACGGGGTGGCTGAATGGAGAATATGATTGGAGCAGAGATCAGTGTTCACTAAATGAAAGCTCAGCCCCCCACAGCTAGTAACACACCCCTAGGAACACTTAACCCCTACACTGCCACCCACTGGTTAACCCCTTTACTGCCAGTGTCATTTACACAGGAATCACTACAGTGATTGCTGTATAAATGACAATGGTCCCAAAAATGTGTCAAAAATGTCCGATGTGTCCGCCATAATGTCGCAGTCACAATAAAAATCGCTGATCCCTGCCATTACTAGTAAAATAAAAATTATTAATAAAAATGCCATAAAACTATCCCCTATTTTGTAAACGCTATAACTTTTGTGCAAACCATTAAATAATCGCTTATTGCAATTTTTTTTAACCAAAAATATGTAGAAGAATACGTATCGGCCTAAACTGAGGGAAAAAAATGTTTTTTTATATATTTTTGGGGGATATTTATTGTAACAAAAAGTAAAAAATAATGCGTTTTTTTCAAAATTGTCGCTCTATTTTTGTTTATAGTGCAAAAAATAAAAACTGCAGAGATAATCAAATACCACCAAAAGAAAGCTCTATTTGTGGGAAAAAAAGGACGTTAATTTTGTTTGGGAGCCACGTCGCATGACCATGCAATTGTCAGTTAAAGCGACGCAGTGCCGAATCGCAAAAAGTGGTCTGGTCTTTGACCAGCAAAATGGTCCAGGGCTGAAGTGGTTAAACAATATAATATAACGTGCTCAGTGCAATGTAGTGCAAACAGAATAAAGTGCAATCATATAAAGTCCATCCAGTGCAGAGTGCTGGGCTTGTGCAAGTATGCAGTTGGTGTGGTTCTCAGGTGACACTTGCTCCCTCTCCTGGATCCCCACTCACCAGCACAAATCTTTAAGTATGCCTGTTATTATATAAGGGTTATAATTCCCATCAATGGTCAAGGCTGTTGGATATGTTTAAAAGTGGTATGTTTACAAGCATTTGGAATATCCTATATTTACATGCATCACCTTTGCGGCTTTCATGGTGATCGGATATCCATTTAAAATGTATGGCAATGAAGAGTAAATAGTATATAGTGTAATATTGCTATGTTTATTCATAAAATCTAAAATTATTACACTTACATCAAAAACTTTAAAATCGTGCAGAAACACACAATTTGGAAGGGTCTCTATTATGGAATCTTCTAAAATGATATGACAAACTATGTTTGCGAAAGCCATTTTTAATGTTATTAATATGTTCTCTTAATCTTACTTTTAACTTTCTAGTGGTCCTACCCACATATTGGAGACCACATTCACATTCCAAAAGGTATATGATATGTGTGGTATGGTGGTATGACATGTAATGAATTTAGGTATCTCATAAACCTGTCCGGTGGTTTTGGATTGAAAATGTGTTGTTTTTTTCTTCCCTCTTTTGCATGTTCTGCATTTTATACATTTGCCACATTTGAAAAAACCTATCTGATGAAAAAAAGTTACTAAATTATTTTAGATGAATCATTCCACTGTAAGGAAAATAGTGTACAAGTCTATATTTTGAATAATAATTTTTCGAGGACAGACTAGCTCAGAAACCTAAAAATTGCCTTTTTAAAGGAGAAGTAGGGTGAAAAAGCTTAAAGGAGAAGGGCCAAACTAAAGTTCACTGTCAGCTGACGTCACTCGGCCGGTCCAGGATTTAATGTTGGGATCCATCCTCTGGGAGCCTGAGCCAGCCCCTCCTGCCCCCTCAACAGCCCAGCATTCGGTGACTGCTCACTGAACACAGAGAACTTAGCAGTCAGTGGCCTTTGGTAGTTAAGTTCTCAGTGTATAAGTGGCAGGGGACAGATGCAGTATCAGACTGATGCTGCATCCACCTAGGTGAGTATGTATGTTTGTTATTTTGAAATCCCACACTTCTCTTTTACTGTTAAAGTCTCCAAAAAACAAAACATTGTATTTCAGGATCTGCAGGCAGCTCTTTCAACAGTCTGTACTGAAGTGCAAGAATCTAGAATTAGAACCAATTAAAGCTGAAGGACAGGAAAAAAACCTTTGCTGTTCAAAAAGTTTGCCATCAAACATAAAGGCCAAGATCAGGCCTTCTGGAACAATATGCTGTGGACTGCTTAGTCAAAGAGAGAGACAAAATAACAGTAGACATTTTTGGTGCAAACCAAAGACAGTATTTCAGAAGGAGAACCTAATACTAATTGTGGAGCATGGTGGTGGAAATGTTATGGCTTGGAGTTGTTTTTCAGCTTTAGGGCCTGAGCAGCTTTCAGTCATTAAGTCAACTACGAGTTCTACATCATATCAAAGTGTCCTTGATGAGAATGTGAGACCATCTTTCCAAAAACTGAAACTGAATCAGATATGGATGTATTAACAAAGCACACCAGCAAATTCAGAGGAATGGCTCAGAAAGAATAAATGCAAGAAAACTCAATGTTGGAGGTTGTTGGGCAATTATGCAAAAATCCACAAAAATTTGTGAAAAGAGCATCCCCAAGAGCACTGTTGATTAGAGCACTGCTGGAGAGTCAGGTTGCTGTTTTGTGTGAGAGAGCAGCTATCAAACTATCCTACATGCTACCAGCACAGGGTATTTTAATACTTGCTGCACTTAGCATTTGAAAAAAAATAAGGAAAATAAGAGCAGTAATATAGTAGGAAGGTTGGCTTTAAATCACAAAATAACTTGTGCAGCAATTGTATATATCTTTTTTGATAGTTGATAGTTCAGGTATAATTAGAAAAATTCTCAGTTTTGCAGAAAATGTTCTGTGATTGCTCCTGAGAACATTTGCTGTGTGTTATCAGTCTATGATCCTATATTTCACAGAAGACAAATGGTGCTGCTTGGCTCAATAATATCGCTAACAAATATCTGATAATGTAAGGTCAGGATAAGATGCAGGCTCTACCTTTTGATGCTTTGAGCAGATCTAGTCTAGGTGACAAGCTAAAGGCCAAAGCAATGTCCTTGATCTGTTTGCTGTCTGTTCTGTATTTACAAGTGAATCTGGAATGTGAAACAATCATAAGAGAATTTTTCCCCTCATTGCTGAATACTTCAGGAGGTCTAGGAATTCAGTTTGCAATCAATGCCTCATTCACAGCAGATGATTAGTTCCAGCATGGAGTGCACTAGACAGCACAATAAGTGGACTACAGAACTAGTGATTCACAGATTACTCTGCTAAGAGAGGCAGGTGCTTTTGCAACAGGGAAAAAAGTTGAGTCACTGCTTGTCAAAAGATTAACAAGAAAACCTTCCTACTCAGAGCCGCAACACAAGAAATGGCAATTGCTAATTGGGAACATAATTTGTCCTGAACAAGATTAAGGTCTGCATAACTGGACATACAATTGTGGAGAATGTAAATATCATTACCCCCTCCTGAACTGATAGTGAAAAGTATTTCTACTAATAGGCAAGGTTTGTTTTCCTAGAAATGATCATTGCAATGTATGGCTTAAGTTTTCCATTTGACGTAGTGACAAGAACAGAACGTGGGATATTTATGAACTGACACTTGCGTGGCATGTGATTCCAAATGCTCCAGCCATAATAATTCTTCAGCTGTGTTTATCATGTGTTGATGGTTTGCCTTCAGCAGGGGAACCTGCAATGACTGAATGAAGCTGAATAAGGGAACAAGAAGAGTACTTTACCATTCATTTTTATTAAACTTATAATAATGTCATTACAAGGGAATGGAAATATAAATCTCGAAACGCCAGCCAAATCTATGTGCAAAAAATGTATACTGATGGAGCAGACCTGAACCTGATACAATATACAAACAGGAAAAAAAAATGTAGGCTGCCATTGTTGACTTCCTCCTAGTTGCCTAGGTATCATGTTGATTATTAAGTTTTAAAGCCAAATTCTTGGCTTAGCTTCCCATTGCCATCCTCCCTTAATATATGGTGCCTACTCTGTTCTGTCTGCATTTCTCCACCACCCTTTCTAAGACCTGTCCCTGGGCAATGAAGGCCTAACAGCTCTGCTGTTAGGCCTTCATTGCCCAGGGACAGGTCTTAGAAAGGGTGGTGGAGAAATGCAGACAGAACAGGAGTAGGCACCATATATTGCCTGCTACCAACTTTCATTTGTCTCTTGCAAGCCCTTTGGGGCAGAGTTTTTATGTGTAACTTTTCCTGAATCTGTAATATTGCAATATTAATACCTAATTTTCAGCCCAAAAACTGGCACCTTAAAAATGTTGCATCTGGGCCCCTTATATACCCTATTACAGAAAGCACAGCTTTCACAATGTGCAGTATTACAAATTTATAGTATTCTTTTGGATCAATTTGCCTTGGAACTTTTGTACTCGTACTAATGGCAAAACAATACAGTTTGTGAAAAAAAAAAATAGTAATTGTAAATTGTTCAAAAATGTACAGTATATAATAAAATCTGAAGTTTTTCCTATTCGGATCCACTCAGGCTTGATGTGCTTGGGACAGGAGTAATCATACGCAGTAACAAAAATGTAAAACATTTTCACATAATGGACTGCCTGTCCATGAATGCAAATATGATTTATTTTTTATTTATTTTAATGTATTTATTTTACGTGCCCATTTTAGATAAAGGTGGTGTTTATCTAAGATATTTTACAAGATATACTTAAGAAGCTCATTTAAATAAGCCATTTGCAATGTCTTCTGCCTGTCAGTTTGGATTTCTTTTTTAGAAACGAGAATATTAAAAAAATTGCAAATGGATTTTAGTACTTACAAGAGTACTGGGAAATGGTACTTGAGACATAGAAACTATCCTTTATATTGCACCTAATGGTATATCATCTTTCATCATTTGAGAGCAATACTCTCATCTCTAACTCAAGTTGTGCCGCTTGGCAGAAGGTCAATTGCTCCTCCAAATCCACAGTTATCAGCACTCCTGCTCTCAGGATCTATTCTCTAAATATGTTTACTGAGGCAGACAAACTGTTCATATAAGAACTCACCATAGTAAACTCCTTTAAAGAAAGATCCCTTTGTCTTATCCACTCTACAGACAAGAAAGATGAAAGAAGCCAAAATTCATCCAACGCCAAAATTGTATCACTTTAAAGCTGTTGTTTTTTAAGTTAACCTTTTATCCTTTTTAAGATATGTGTTTTAAAAGCCAAATAGCTTTTAGTGGTATTTGTACATGGGTATAGCCACATTTTCTCAATACATATACCCTAGCACCAAAGGACATAAATGAACAATTGGGTTTAAACTGTTTTCTGTGACTTCCACCCATGGTGGACATGATGGGCAGTTTAAGCTATATACGCTAACCCTGATCCACTGAGAATTCAATTGTGTGCCATGGCAACAGACTTCTATGGGCACTATACTCCATACATATTATATGACTGCATCTTCTGAGGTTTGGGGATATGATGGGATGTGGAATTGACTGGAGATTTCCCCCACTGTCACACTTACCCTGACCCCTTATTGTTTTGTTTTTGTTGTTCATTTTTTACTATTATAAGGCTTGTTGATTTAAGCCATGATATGCTGTATACATCTTTTATATTGTTTTTTACCCTTTGGAGAAAGTTTCTTTTTGCCTTTGGGGCTCTTCTCTTCTTCCATTTATGGCTACCATGGTTTTACCTTTTATCCCTATGCTTCTGTTTAGTTTGGATTGTACTTTGTATGGTCCTTTTTCTTGATATCCTTGATCAATTGCATGTTTTCCAATACAGTGGACCTTCTTCCCTTTTGACAATAGGTGTCTCTGTCCTGCTCTATGATGTCGCTTTCTTTTCAGATAATATTGTTTATTTTGCAAAGTTTATAATTGCTTCTTCTGAGGTTGGTAGGTTGTCCATTTCTCTCCCCTTATTTGACAGATTTGCCTGCTGGTGTTTTGCTGAACTTTTGTTTGGTTCGTTTGCACTTGCACCATGAGCGTTGCTTTCCATACTTTGGGCACCTCCACTTTGTTTTTGCTTTTTCCCTCCTTTTGCTACTTTGTTTGTTTCCATGGTATTTAATCTGCATTGCTATCATTTATAGTAGGAGATATCTGTGATTAATTCTAGTTACATTTTGTATTTTTTTTACGTTCAAAGATTTTTATGTCAGAATTAATAGCATCAACAGATTTTCAATGTAATATAAAGTCAGCCATCTGAAAAAAAGGCACATGAATCTAAAGCAGATAAGGAGCGTATAATAAATAATACCATAGCGCAAGGTATACAATCCAAGTACAATGTAAATATGTATATTAATTAAAAACTAGAAGAAAAAGACATATGAAACACCATAGCAAAAGTTCTTACTAATCTGTCAACACCATGTCTAAACTAACGAGAGAGCTATCATCCACAGACTATATCTTGACAGTAAATAGTATTAACCAGTACTTCAATATCCATCATTGTAAAGGTAAAAAAAAGAAGGATGAAGTTAATGTGGCAAAAAAAAAAAGAAAAACAGAATAAATCAATTAGAATAATTAGAAGGGGAAGCGAGAAAGAGTAAAAGAAAGGAGGGAGGGAAAAGAGAGAGTGAAGAAAGAGATAATACAGAAGGAGACATAGGATGATTCAGGTGTCCCCCGAATCTGGTTGAACACTTGTGTTGAAGAGAACGGAAGATGTACCTATATAAGTCGTCTATGGTTCCCCAGCATTTCCAATAGATTTTGTTTGTCATTAATAATACTGGCAACCTTTTTATTGATCATGATCAATGAGACCTTGTTTTGCAATTGCCTGAAAGATACTGATGGTATCTTCTATGCCCCTGCAATAGTAATTGTGGTTACTAGCAGGACAAAATATACCAAACATTTCATTGGACGTGGCAACCCTCATGGAAAGTCATTAAGTAGCGGTAGATGTGGGTGCTGTTTGATTGGAGACCCTAGTAATTTGCAGAGCATGGAAAACACCTTGTTCCAATAGTTCCTGATTTTGGGGCATTCACACCAAATGTGGAGCATGGTGCCATGCAGTTTACAATCCCTGAAACACTCAGTGGAAGCTGTGTGGTACATTCTGACCAGGGGAGTGGGAACCAGATAACATCTTGTCAAGATTTTAAGACTAGATTCTACTAAGGATACATTCAAAATGCCCTTATATGCAACCTGAAGTCTGGAAGACCTAGACTCTGGTTCCACTTCACAATCAAGGTCCCTCTCCCAAGCCTGCATGTATGGTTGTTTCTGAGTTGTGGTGAACAGCAAGTCATACACCATTGAGATACCACCCCTAGAGCCCTCATTTTTAGCGCACTATTGTTTGTCTGTCAATGTGGGGAATCCCCTATAGGTACAAGAGTTCAAAAAATTAACTATTTCATAGAAATTAAATAGTTCATATAGGGGCATATCTAATTTAGCACAACAATGAGAGAGGGTAGGAGGGCCCCAGTGGGAAAAGAAATGTCCTATTCGGTAGATTGTATTATTATTATTTTTTTTTCATGTACTTATTTTTAGTGATGTCATCACTGGGTAAAAATGGTGGGAGGGGTTCTGGGAATTTATACCTGTGTGCGTCACTACTATATTTGTCTTGAGAAAAGGCGGGTGTTCCCTGACAAAATGTAGACATTCATCAACATGCCCCAACATGAAGGTATCTTCTATGCCCCAACGCACCCCCTCATGTTGAGGGCATGTGGCCTGGTTTGGTTCAGGAGGGGGGCTGCTCGCTTGCCCTCTCCCTTTTTCCTGTCCTGCCAGGCTGCATGCTCAGATAAGGGTCTAGTATGGATTTTGGGGGAGATCCCACGTCTTTTTTTGTTTTTTTTTTGTCGTGGGGTTTCCCTTCAAATCAATACCAGAACCGAGGGCCTGGTATGGATTGGGGGGGGGGGGAGGCATGCCATTTCTTTTTCACTTTTTTCTATTGCCAGCAAGCACACAAAGAACTGCACATCAACACATGCATTTCATCAGCTCCTCTCCACACAGTTTTTCCCTTTTCTATCACTTGCCTGGGTCCTCCTAACCCTCTTGTATTAAATTGTGTTGGAACTGTGCTGTTTCTCTTTATATTGTAAAGTGCTGTCCAAACTATTTGTGCTATATACTGTATATCCTGTATATTAATATTAATTCATGCTAAAGAGAGGTGTGTAAATGAGCCATTTGTGAAAGGCTTGGAGTAAAAATGTATTATTATTAAAGTGTAAGTTCAGCTTTACAAAAAAAGCACACTATGCTGTCCCATATAGGTATAGCAGCATGGCGTGCCAAACCTTTCTATCAGCACGGACACGTTTTCTGTTTAAACAATGATGTTCACGATCACATTTAGAAGACGCTTCTTTAAATGCTTGAGCAGCCAGCAATTGCTATGTCCGGAGTTACTTCAGCCAGGAAAGGCTCCATCTCAACCGTTAGGACCAGTGTCCCCTAGTGCCACATGAGGTAGCACTGTTCTATTCTTTTGGGCCACACATGAACAGTGTGTACTCTCTTGTGTCACAGCTGCTGAGCTCATCATAGGTGACAGGAGGGATTATATACCGCGCATGTGTGGCCAAAGGAACATAACAGTGTTACCTATTGTGACACTAGACTGCATTAGTCCTAATGGCTTTTAAAGGATTGAAGAACCCTCTTCTCATTTTTCTGTGTTCATGTGCGGCTCAAAAGAGCATAACTCCTTCCTTTGACACTTGGGGGCACTGGTTCCAACTGCTGCACCATCCCCTCAATAACTTAGGACAGAGTTTTTGCTGGATGCAGAAGATATGAAGATGCTTCTCCTAAATGCAGTTACGGACTTTGTATTTTGATCAGAAAGGGAGCTCTGGCTGGTATTAAAGACTAGCACACTTTGCAGCTATATCCATATAGGACAGCATAGTGTGTTTTTTTGTAAAGCTGAATTTGTACTTTACAGAATTCGTTTTTGTAAATTTCTTTAAAAACCCCTGTATTCCTTTTGTTCTCTGAGTTTTAACACTAGTATTTGGTTAATGGAAACTCATTACCATATTGTGGTGAGTGATTTTAAATTATTTTTCAACTCTTTGGGTGTTTTGTCAAATTCTTGTTTTTGTGTACAAAGTTACCCCTGCATGATCTACATAATTTGCCTATTGGGTTTGCACCAATAATACTTTGTTTGGTGGTAGGCCATTTAGATTCATACTTTGGCCATGTTCAGTTCACAAGTAGGCTGTAGGAAGAGCTTCCACACTCGACTATACTACTAAACAGGCCATAGATGGATAAAATCTTCAATAAAAATTCTTAGGAAAATTTGCATAAAAATTCTCAGAACTTTTGAATGAGTTTCAAAAGATTTCAACTGCTTTTAACATTTTATTTTGAAATGAATGGACTTTACCAAACAAAAAATACTGTTATACATTTGTTTGTTCAGGGAAAAATTTCCTCCCTGCTCCTTCGAATTTGCCTATGGCCAGCTTTGCTCACACTCTAATATACTACTAATACTACCACATCCTATTGTACTACCAAATCCTACCTAATCCTATTATAGCTAAGATTGTAGGGTAAGGTTTTTACATTGACAGTTTAAGATATGTGTATGTACAACCTAACTATGAGCTTCTCTGATTTGTTAATTTCTGGTACATATACCAATGAAAGCATTTTGTCATATTTGATGCAATAAGAGCATCTCCCTTCTATGTTATGGAGAAGAGGAGAGTGGGAGATGTTGTACTGTCCTAGAGTGAGTAAGCTTCTCCTCCACAGATACAGTACAGTAAGTAAATGCTGCCATCCTAGGTCAAAAAGATCAAAATAAATAAATAAAGAAAACTAATATAACCACTACATCAAAGGACTGGTAAGCTGCGATCATATTACATTCAGTCAAATCCTAACTATATTTAAAGGATAAGTTCACCTTTACAGAAAAATCTGTAAGGTGAACTTACACAGGACCCCCACCTCGCCCCTTCCAGTCCCGCTGACCTGAATTGCAGCTATTGCCTGTTCTGAGCCCTGGTATAGCTGCTCACAGAGCTTAATCTTCTAAATGTACCCCATCAGGAGGCTCATTCAGGAGCACTCTAATTGGTCAGCACCGTAACATGGGTGGCGCAGCCCAATCAGAAGCCGCGTAGCCTATCCTCTCAGCGGGGAGGAAGAAGAGGAGAGTGCTGGGAGGATTCCTAAGCGCCTTAAGGTGGCTACACCAGGGCCCAGAATGGGTGATTGCCGCCATTCAATTTAGCGGGAGGGGGGGCAAGGTGGGGCTCCTGTTTATGTTCACCTCACAGATTTTTCTGTAAAGGTGAATTTACACCTTAAACCTGCTCTTTCCCCCATTCTAAGCCTATTCTAATGACCCTGTAAAGCGGGGGTCAGCAACCAGTATCTCACAGACAAGTCACTGGTAGATCACTGCTTAGGCTTGCTGACTCGCCATTCCAGAGCATCAACCAGAGTGCAATGCAGAGGGACTACTTGTAAAGTTGGAGCTGTAATAGGTAGCTTCTGTATTGCTGGCTCCTGCCCCAATGCGGAGTCATAACAGCTGCACTCCATCTCTTATCCCTGCTAGCGGTCTCCAGAGTGGTGCCAGCAGCAGGAAATAAGAGACCTTCAGGTCAGTGTGAAGCAATACACTGAGCATAATAGTATAGGGCTGCTTTCACACTGATGCGCTGCACTTTACCCACACCATGGGTGCAGTGCAGTGTACCTGTAACTTTCCTTAGCCATAGACTTCTATTATATCCTGTTGGTTTGTTGCACTTTCTGAATGCGGACGTTTTTGTACGCTTTCAGAAATTGCACCACACCTGCAGGATATCATAGAAGTCTATGGCAAAGAGCAGCTAACCCAGGAAAGTCGCAGATTTAAACCCATGATTGCAGTGCAGTGTACTTGATTGCGACACGGTATTACAGCAACTAGGGGATTAAATTAGGTTCAAGGAGGTGACACTGTGCCAGGAGATCTTTGACTTCTCCTATATTTTTCAGGTAGATCTCTAGCACTTTAAGGTTGCCTACTTCTGCTGTAAAGGAAAGATGTCTATACAACACAGAGCAGTACCTGTGCTGAGGGCGCTCAGGTCCAATCACGTCATGTCTCCCTCTCCAGTGGCCAGCTTCAGTGTAGAGGAGAGATCCCTGACAAAGACTGCAGAGACTATGTGGTGACATCACCTGTAGACTTACTATGAGGCATTCGTTGTCAGCAGTCTCTCCTCTGAAGGCAGCACTAGGAGCTGATGATGTGACCAGACTGGATTGCCCCCAGCATAGGTAAGTATGGATATCTTTCCTTTACAGGGTAGTATAGGCTTAGAATGGGGGTGGGAACAGGTTTAAATATTGTTTGGATTTGACTAGGCTTGTACTTTAATAACTAGTAATTACGTAAACTGAATGGAGAAGATTTCAGGCCAGGTTCACATATGTGCAAATTCGTGTGATATGCCAGTGTTACCGACTCTCAATAGAATCTGTTCACACATGTCCGGGATGGTCGTGCTGTAGATTCCAAAAGGGTCCCCTGCATTTTTGGGTACGGTTCAGGTGTGAATTCAGGCAAAAATTTGGACCTGAAACGCACCTAAACCAGTGAACAGAAATGCACTGGACCTCAGGCTGGAAACTGCAGCTGCATATATGTGAACCAGGCCTTAGGCCCCTTTCACACGGGACGGATCAGTAATGATCCACCCCGTGATGATCCGCTTGCTCAGTGGGGATCGCTCCATTATCCCAGCTGAGCCGGCGGATAACAGGGCGGTCCCTGCACACTGTGCAGGAACTGCCCTGTCAGCTCTCCATTCTCCTCTATGGGGGATCGGACGAACACGGACCGTCTGTCCGTGTTCATCTGATCCGCTCTGCAGATGGATAGAAAAATAGCATTTTCCTCCGTCTGCAGAATCAGACAATAGCGGAGGCGGACGATATCATCCGCAGACACCCGCTATCCCATAGGAATGCATGTATGTCCGTATTTCATCCGCAAACGGATGGATTAAATACAGACATAATGTCCGCACGTGTGAAAGGGGCCTTAAACTGTGATTGGGCAGCCAGCCTAATGTTCTGTGCTCAGTGCGGTGAATGAGTTAATTGCACAGGATATGGAGAAATGGTATATATCGAGCTGACACACCAAAAAGGTGATCAAATAGCAGCCAGCACAAGACTGAACAAGTGCAAACCAAAAAATATGTATATAAAAATTATGTGCAGCGCTTAAAAGTAAATATGCAAAACCAATGAAGTATAATGTGAATGACCACAGGAAAAAATAAAATAAAAATGGAATTATGTACTTCTATACATTCATTTGTGAAAAATCAATAAGTGTAAGTAAATAACTACAAACAATATATATAAATGTGGGAAAGTGACGTGAATATCACAGGACAACCAATGTTCTATAAGTCCAACTACTGTCATATAGAAGTTGATAAAAAAAAGTCCATAAAGGAGTAGTGAAGAGAAAGATAGTGAAGAGAAAATAACTTCTGAACAAAGAAAGATATTTCCACTTGATTTCACTGTTGAGTGATAAAACAGCAATAGAACAGTATGCATTGTTCATACTGTACATTTCAAGTGCTTTTTACACCTACTAAATGTGGGTGTTCCCAATTTTATAAAACATATTATATTTTTTACGGGTTCCCACTATGTGGAGTTATTTTTCCATTGGCTATACTGTTTGACTGCATGAGAGGACCCAGTATGTCACATTGGCTAGTTGTAAAGGATTGCAGTTCTGTGTTGTCTTCTGGACAGATGGACCAGAGGCAGAGGTTCCATGCATTGGTGTTTACACCACAAGCCTTGTTGACTCAATGAGCATATGGCCATTTGAGTTCACTTACTCCGGTAAGTCTTCATACAGCCAGTGGTGGTTTATTGTTGTTTTATCACTCAACATTGATGTCAAGTGGAAATATTTTTCTTTGTTCAGAAGTTATTTTCTCTTCACTACTCCTTTATGGACTTTTTTACATTTTATCAAATTCTACATGACAGTATATGGACTTATATAACATCGGATGTCCTGTGATATTCACATCACTTTCCCACATTTATATATATTGTTTGTAGTCATTTACTTACACTTATTGATTTTTCACATATGAATGCGTAGGAGTACAAAATTCTCTTTTTTTCACATTATAAATACATAATTCCGTTTTTATTTTATTTTCCTGTGGTCATTCCCATTATACCTCATTGGTTTTGCATATTTACTTTTAAGTGCTGCACATAATTTTTATATACATTTTAATTGCACTAGATAAACATGTACTTCTGGATCACAAATACAAGATACAGCAAATGGCATTTATCTTACCAAAACAGAATGTAAAGCCCATACTTCACTAGGCACTTTCATGTATTGAGTGTTAAAGTTCCATACAAGGTTTTAGCTTTTAGTAAGGGGTTTATTTACTAAAGGCACATAGATCGGGCACTTTGCAAGTGCAGTTTCTCCAGAGTTTAATAAACAAGGTGAAGCTTTGCTTTGCAAAGAATACCTAATCACATGCAAGGGTAAAAAACAGCATTTTTGCTTGTACATGATTGGATGATGGAAGTATGAAAGTCAGTAGAGCCTCCCCTCATTTACTAAGCTCCGAAGCAATTGAAAATGTAAAGTGCACAGTCTATTTTTCTATAGTAAATCAACCTCTAAGTCTCTTTACCATGATGAAATGTATTGCTCTGTTGTCAGGGTTTCCTCTGAATAAGAGGAAACAACCAGTAACAAACACACTGTGTAATAAGGTTTGATACATTTTTGCAAGATTTTAAATAGAATAACCTGGAAAACTGTATTTAGAAGGTCATTGAAGGATGGTGGTACAGTAGAAGCCCAAGATGATACCAATAAACAGTAGAAATTGTAAGATGTTAAAAAAAGCAGGGTTTTTATAGCAAATCTAGGCCCATTTCTACAGATAAAAATATCCAGGAAATGTTTTTCTTGGAAGCCTAGGACTGCAGGTAACTACAATCAGCAGTTATAGCATGGAGGTGACAGAAAACCTCATTGGGCCCTGTGCAGCGCTTTTCTGATACAGTGCATTGCATTTCAATCATAAATACCCGTATTCCCCAGATTCACATTATTTGTCCGTTTTCATTAGTTACTATTAGTATTTGTAACTGTATTATTCATTTCACTACTTGTTGCAGCATAATTCATTCACTCTGTCGAGTGTTTCTTTTGATTACATATAATCAATGAAACAATAACAGCATGCTCATACATTCGTCTGCAGTGCACAGATGTGTGTAGCTGCTCCAAAATAGCAGAAGATCAGTGATTTATAGAAGGACGCATAGGGAAAACTGCTGTGCAAGAAGCCCCCTTGTGGAATTACATTTTAAAAGCTACTGTAAAGAGCAACATAAAGTTTTACATATTGATTAGTTGGCTACATACATAAACTCAATAGGAATGCAGTTGCAGATTTTATTTATACTGTATAGAACTGCCTCGCTTTCTGAAATGATACAGATGCACTGCATTGTCTTTAATTCTTTTAGATAGTATAACATATTCATAAAACTGTCTGTTTTAATGGACAGGACATATTCATCAACTGTTTTTATCCTTGAAATGATCCGTATTGTAGGGACAGCTACAGACAGGACAATAGAATGACCCTATGTTTATGGGTTTCTTATTTTCAAATAATTTAAGAGGATTAAATGCATTTTTTTCTGCAACAATAGAGTCAGGGATCATCTAAAACCAATCTGTAACTTTCTCCCTCACTTCCTATCAGGTGAAACCAAATGAGTGGAAATCTCTCTAAGGGCCCATTCGCATGTGCAGTCAGGGGTGGTAAAACAAAGCAGTTGAGCTACAGTTTTACCCCCCCCCCCCCCCCAACTGTCTGCACAAACACAGACATGCCGTGGCTGTGATGCTGTGTTTCCTGCCACAGGCAAAATTAAACAGCATGTTGCATTTAGCAGGTGTTACTTCTGCCACACATGACCCATGCAAGTCTATCAGCCTGTGCAGCAACCACCAGGCAACATACTGCCTCCCCACTGACTATCAAGAGTCTCTGAAAGGCAATCCACCATTAGACTTGGGCAGTTTCGGTCCGAATGTAAATTCAGATACATTTTTGGTTGTTCGGTGACTCGGATGTATTCAAATCTCCGAATTAAATAGTAATAAATTTTGTTGTTTAATTTCATTTCGACTATTAGTTTTTCTAACTATTTCCATACTTCTATATTTCTAGTTCCAAATTTTTGGAACAATTCAAATCCAGATTGGTCGAAGAATGATAGACTGATTCGAATTCTATGTGAAGAATAGCTGGCCGTCGCATCCTTAACAACCGATGACTCTTCACCTCTCAGCAGGCTTCTCTGCTGTCAACTGAAATGTAGAGCAGAGCCTCCCTGCCCCAAAGCACACCCCCAAGGTAATGTGACCTGGTATGTTTGCTCGCCCCCTCCTTTTCTGGCCTGCCAGGCTGCATGCTCAGATAAGGTTCTGGTAGGGATTTTGTGGGGGGACTCACACCTAAGAGCCTGGTATGGATTGGGGGGCACACTGTTTTTTTTTCTGCATTTTCTATTGCCGGCATCCTTTTGTTTATTCAATTTTTCTGTTCTGCGCATATCTATCCACACCATGGATCACTTTTGAGAGGGACGATAAGGGCTTCTCTCTCTCTCTTAAAAAGTCTTAGCTGTACATATACAAGTATATTTGTACTAAAGTTAAACCTAGTAAAGAGATGTCAGATACAGGCACTTGGAATGGTTGCAGGCACCTTTAACTTTCTTTCAGTGGACCCCAGAGGCCTGTACTTGTGTATTTTTTGTGCTATTCTCAGTTATATTTCCTGCTAGTCCAGTAGAAGCTCACAAAACTTTGCTTATCTCTGTCTCCCTTCTCTTAAATTGGTATTAAACTTTGTAATTTTTTATTTATTTTTTGCTGAGTAGCTTCCCACCTTTCTACTGGATTCACTACATTTGGCTGCTTAACCTCCCTTAGGTGCTGAAAGCGGCACCATTATTTTGCGTGGAAATTTGGCGTTTTATATTGTAGGCCTGCACTTCTTAGGAATAACTCATTCCGGGTATGATAAAGTTTGAACCACAAAATCATAAATTATAATATAATAAATAACTATAAATAATTATAACAAATTATAATATAATCTGTCGCTGTCATTAGATTTAGTGTTTTATGACGAATTTCCCCAGAAATCGCTGTCACTCAATTCTGCAAGTGATTCTAATTTATTATCGCTGTTTTCTATCTGGTCTAAAACCACTTTTGACATAAAGGGACACTTTTTGGTTGCTATGGACAATCTCCAAATTCCAGGCAGAAAATACTGTATTTATAATATAAAATTACATGCAGGTCACTGCACAGACCACTAGGGACAAAGGGGATGTGTATTTTTTTATACAGTACTGTAATCTGTAAGATTACAGTACTTTATGTGTATTGTGTGTATTTACTTATTTGAATTTGGCGCCGATCTCCGATCCCCGATCCCCGATCTCCACTCCCATTCGTCGCAGGGAACGGAGCTCAGTGGCACTCGGGCACTGTGTGAATCGAGTGGAGGACGGCTCACACACACAACGGGGAGACATCGCAGGATCCAGGGGACAAGGTAAGTAACTCTCCCTGTATCCTGCAATGCGATCTCGAGTCTGGCTCGAGGTTACTGCTTATGGTACTGAAATTCCACCCCGAGCCAGACTCGGGAATACTACCAGGAGGGTTAAGTGGACAGTCTATGATGATCTCACTCATTCTTGTATGTGCATGGGAGTCACATCGCCACAGGACAGAGTGGGAGCTGTAATATACTCTAAGCTGCACACATGTGGCTCAGCATACATTACCGTTGCCAGGCAGAAGGAAGAAATTATGGCAAAAGAGACCACCAGGGTCTCTTCTGTCATGAAAAACCTTCCTGTAACCTTTTTTTTTAATTTTTAGGTTTAATACTGCTTTAAGCTGAAACAGCTTCTACAGAGTTGGACACAATTTTACACCGGGAATGGTCCTTCCAACACCACCCAGCTCGATAAACTTCAACTGAGAACTAGAAGGAGCTTGGGGGAAGAAGATGTCTGAATAGTGATTGCAGCCAATCAGCAGTAGCCACTGTTTGGGTATTCTGACAGCCATGGGTGCCAACTGTCAGAATACAATAGCCAGCAGCAAAGATTCATCCATCCACACTGTTTAGCATGGATGACGGATTTCATGGATTTCTCTCTTTCAGTCTACTGGGCTGAACAGGAGAAATCTGTATGTGTATAGCCAGCATAGGATAGACAGATAAGTACTAATGAAAAAGACAGACATCTATTTGGTTAGCTATACTGACTGAAAATATTTTGTAATAGTCCCTGGAGAACCAGGGACTGTTAGTGTTTTGTTTATATCCAAAACAGAGGTAGAATTCTGAAAATAGTATTTGCTATAATCCTGGCAAAATGTTGTAGGCTTTTTTTGTATTTGATAGGTGCAGTTTTATAATAAAACCCAACAAGCACCTCATTGGCGCCCATGACAATAATCTTAATGTAAGAGGGGATTGGATAAATCTATATGGCAAATAGAAATCCTTATATTTTATTAAACCTGTAGATAAATAAAAGAACCAAGATAAAAATGCAAAAACAGGCCCAAGGCACTCAACCGTAGAATGGGCTAGAAGTTATATGTGGTAGAAACATGCATCTTATTGATCCAGTCACGTTCCTCCATTGGAAGAATGGAGATATCTAAAACAGAAACACAAAGGCTATGTGCTGTGAACTGGTAAAGTCAGGGTATCCGTGAGAAATAAGTAGATAAATTGGATGAAGGTGGATACATGAATAAAACTTGCTTCCAAATAAACCATGAAGTAATATTTATTATGTAACCATAGATAAAGCACACAGTCTCAATAAACAACACAGTCTAATTTAACCGCCTCCCGACCACCTATATATAGGTATATATATATATATATATATATATATATATATACAGTATATATATATATACTGTGGCAGAAGGGCACAGTATATATATATATACACAATGTACGTACCTGTACATTGCCATTTAAGAGGCGGGTTGCAGGCTCGTGCGCACCCACCGGGAGCTTCGTGAGTGTGATCACGGGTCCTGCGGACTCGATGTTCGCAGGGATACCCACAATCATCTCACGGAAAGGAAGAACTGGGAAATGCTAATGTAAACAAGCCAGGAAGTTTTGGTTGCAATGTTCTACAAAGGAAGCAAGTTTGGACAGCCCTATGCTCCAGATGATCAGAATATCATCTATGTACCTGCCGTAAAAATGTATATATTCTGAGAAAGGGTTATGATTCCAAATGACCATGTCTTCCCAATAACCCATCGCAATATTTGCGTAACATGGGGCGTAGTTAACAACCATGGCTGAACCGTAGATTTGTAAATAAAATGAACCATAAAACATAAATAAGTATGTACTAGAATTAATTTGGTATAGTCAAAGATAAATTGGGCTTGCTTATGGTGCAAAGTATCACATTTGGTCAAAATATATGAAAGTTCTCTAAGTCCCACATCATGGGGAGACAATGGGTTGCAGAAAAAAAATCTATATATTTATAAAGGCCACTTATGAAACTATTAGTGCTCGCAATTATATGCCTACCCAAAGGATTGTTCAATGACTTATGTACTTTAGGCATATGGTAAAAGAACGGTGTATTACAAACTTTGGTAAAAGAAAGCCCTTTTCTTTTTTGTTTTTAAGTTCATTTCTATATGCTTCTTTAACTAACGCTCTCAGCTCTTTCATGAAGTCAGGTAGGGGGTCACAAGATAACCGATTATATATATGACTATCTACCAATAAGCTGAGGGAATCCTGGAGATATTGACTCTGATGTTGGACCACCAAACTTCTTCATTTTTCAACTTGGTGGACGATGACATTTTGGTTGGTCATTAATTCTCTGAGGGCTTGAAAATCATTCTTTTTTAAATTGGACTTTTTGTATGAGTATATTTTTCACAAAGTCGCTAAAAGTGACTTCATAAAAAGTTTCAATAAATTATCCTTTCAATTCAAAGGAGAACAAAACAAATTTAGGTTTGAAATTAGTATGCATGACATCAGGTATCCCATAACTACTAGTTGGTTGGCTCCAAGACCCCCTCTCCTCCCAAAGTTCATGCAATATGGGGAATGCATGATCATCCTCTTTGTAAGCACTTGCATCATCATCTGGTTCTACGTACATGAAATTATTGTGCATATTGTCCTAAAGCTTTCCAATTGCCAAAAGATTCCAGTTGTAAAGATCACTGTTTCCCCACTTTATTTCCAAAATACTTGTACCAACAGGCTATTCACAGGCTTTATCAGATGCTCGACTCTAAGTGGCCCGCTGTTCCCTCATTGCCATGAGATGCTCTCTAAAAATGACTATATAGTAAACATCCAGCATACTACACTTTGGAGGAGCATGTCATGTCAGGGGCTAGATATGCTGGGGATGTTGTTGAATCATGTTATAAGCAGCCTCCTTTTTCCCCAGTTTTTGCCTTTATAGCCAAGTCTTGTAATTTAAATGAAAAGAACTGTAAAATTCTCAATGTTATGGGGAATTATTATAAATTTGCATTAATAAAAGCACATTTTAAAGTGCCTTAGAGCCAGATTAAAATGTGTGCAAAGCCTTACAATGAGTTTTCGTCACGTCATAGAAGCAGTGGTATCTCTGCAGAGGTCCCGCAAGGCCCTTGCTGAGTCAGACCTATATATCTGCAACAACAAACCTTATGCTTCCTGTTGATTGGAATGGATGTACAGTATAACCATGGTGAGAATGTATTCACATAGGTACACACTTGTGGAATATCAGGTTGTTTATCTGCATATCTATATGCCTATTAGTCAGTCTTTGTTCAAATGTTTTTGTTTTTTTTCTTTAATTCAGATGTCCATCCAATATCAATTTAGAATATCCAAGAGACATTTAGGGGAATTCAAAACAACAGCACTTTTCTGTCAGTAGTTTTTGTAAGAACTCAAAAAATCAATATGGTGAAGTGCTTTTTCAAATAAAGTTACTGATCCTAATTCTACCACGCAATTAACATACTTTATGCAAACATGATAATAGTGCACATAATTCCAAATAACTCAAAAAAGTTAACCTGGCCCTAATTCAGGCAAGCATTTGTGCCAGTATCAGTAACATTGCCAACAGGTGCAGCTAATTAGTTCTTGCTTACTGCTATGACAGCGATACATTCTTAAATAATTACCTCTCACATTAAGAAACTGGTGGTACTGGAGTACAGAGGTATGCCAGTTCTCAGAGCGGGCAGTGCCTGTGCTGGGTAGTTGTCATGAAGGTGACAGTATCCCCCACATGGTTATATCCCTTGCCTCATGCAACAGTCAGCAGGGAAATTCCCCATCTTATAAATGTAAACGGGGATACAAGTGAAGTCATTATCAAATATTGGCAATGCCCAATCTTGGAAAAGGGCATGTCACTGGGTGGGCAGAGCCTGATGGGAAACTGAGAGATTAGTTTCCCCATCAGGTCCAGTGTACTTCTGTTTTACAGTGCACGGCAGTTGGCGGAATCAAAAGCTGCTATTGGACTGAAGATCGGCTATGGATCCGCCCACCGGTGTGTGCTGTCCATCAGTAAAGGTGTCCTGATAGGAAATATGTCTCTCAGTTCCCCATTAGTCTCTGCCCAGCCCCAGAGCAAAACTCCACAGCCATATGTCTGTCAGTGTAAAGATACAGTGGTCAGGGACACTCCTTCCCCAATGCAAACACAAACAGATTAATGTACCTGTCTGTGACAGCTACATGAATCAGACACATGCATCAATGCTTTCGTTGCTGCTCCCCAAAATAATTCTAGAGAATGTCTATGAAACCCTTTATGAATTCCCCTGATTGATGCTACATGCTTGGGGCATATCCATTGAGCACTTATCTGGCTGGTGTCATATGTGAGCCTACGGGTTTAATGCGGGCATGATCACTTGCCGTATCCATGGAGAAATAAGATATAATTTATATAATCACTAATCATTTAGTTTAGTTACTGCTGTATTAAAATGTAGAAGACAGCTTTTTACAGCTATTTTCACACAGTAAAAAAAAAGTAAACTTGTACTGATAGAAATTTGGAAGCTACCATTGCCGAGTTCACTTTGTGAAAATGTTAGTTACCGTATATACTCGAGTATAAGCCGAGATTTTCAGCCTCTTTTTTGAGGCTGAAAGTGCCCCCCTCGGCTTATACTCGAGTCATCGCTGTCTGCCCGCTCGATCAGCGTGTCGAGCAGACAGACAGCGGCCATTCTATTCAAAAGCCGCGCCTCCGGCTCCGCCTTCGCCTGTGATAGGCGGAACACTGAATTTCCCAGCAGCCTGTGTTCCGCCTATCACGGACATCGTATCATCCTCGTACTACGGACGAGGATGATACGACGTCTGTGATAGGCGGAACACAGGCTGCTGGGAAATTCAGTGTTCCGCCTATCACAGGCGAAGGCGGCGGCGCAGCTTTTGAATTTTACAATGGCCGCCGACGAAGAGGGCACGGGACGGAGGCAAGGCAAGGCACGGCACGGCACGGGACGGGACGGGACGGATGCAAGGAGGCAAGGCACGACACGGGACGGATGCAAGGAGGCAAGGCACGGCACGGGACGGAGGCAAGGAGGCAAGGCACGGGACGGAGGCTCGGGACAAAGGTAGGCTGGACACACACACACACACACACACACACACACACACACACACACACACACACACACACACACACACACACACACACACACACACACACACACACACATGGATGGAGACACACACAGGGATGGATGGATGGATGGATGGAGACACACACACACAGGGATGGATGGATGGATGGATGGAGACACACACACACAGGGATGGATGGATGGATGGATGGATGGAGACACACACACACAGGGATGGATGGATGGATGGACACACACACACACAGGGATGGATGGACGGACACACAGGGATGGACGGACACACAGGGATGGACGGACACACAGGGATGGACGGACACACAGGGATGGACGGACACACACACAGGGATGGACAGGCATGTCTCACCCTCGGCTTATACACGAGTCAATAAGTTTGCCAGTTTTTTTGGGGGTAAATTGGGGGCCTCGGCTTATATTCGGGTCGGCCTATACTCGAGTATATACGGTACCTGGCTATTTTGTGATCCAGAGGTTTCAACAATTTCTTGGCTATTGATCATAAACAGGTATGGAAATTAGGATTTCTCCGTCCACTCTGACTTAAAGTGGAAGTAAACCCGCCTATCGTTTTCATCCAAGGAATCTGCCATCTTGGCCTCTGTTTAACAACTGCCATAATGCTGCACATGTGATCAGTTATGACACCAGCCATTGGATGGTTTGACAGTTTGGTTGAAAGTACAACCAATGTGACAGTTAGCATTCTCGGCATGCGGGGAATATACATGTTTCTTGAAACTGTTAAATTGATGGGTTTACTTCCGCTTTAACTTGCTGCATGGGTCAGTAAAAAGAAGAGACCATTGATTGCAACCAGGCAATTGACATTTTCAGATGCAAGTCAACAATGGCAGTTTATCCCTCAGCTCGCGTTCATTTACTGTATATGCCTGGTACCTGTCAAAGCATTCACTTATTTTCATCTGATACTCATGGGCATATACAGGGTAACTGACGAGAGTTGGACGGTTTTTAAAAGACAGTACTCTGTAGATTTTCAACTCAAAATGGATTTATTTTTACAAAAACAGAGCTCAAAACATGCCATCTGAGTTACTTATTCAGTTATGAATAAATAATGTCATTTAGATGACGACCATCCTCTTGAATGTAGCTTTCAATCCTTTGCTTGAAATTGCCCATCACTCGAGCCAACAGCTGTTGATCAATTGTGAGCACTTCTTTATGGATGGTATTCTACAATTCATTAAAAGGATGGGGTTTGTGAGTGTACACCTGGCTCTTCAGGTACCCCCATAGAAAGAAATCACATGATGACAAGTGAGAAGACCTTGGGGGTCATGGCACATCGCTGAAACGTGAAATAAGGCCTCCATGTGCTGTGGCGCCATTCTGCTGAAAATAATGTGATAATAATGTGGAACGTTCCGAGTTAACAGTCACTGTTATGACATTTTCCTCAAAAATGATAATGTCAAAAAGGGCAACCACACACCACACTGTAACACTCGAAGAGTGGAGAGGGCTTTCTTGAGTGTTCCTAGGATTTTTCAGGAGCCCAGTAAAGAAGGTTCTGCTAATTTACTGTTCCATTCAAATGAAAATGAGCTTTGTTGCTCATCATGATTATTGCTTCTGGGAACAGCCCCATACCGATCAACAATGAATTTTCAAAAAAAATAGACCCTGCATCACTGTGATAGACTACCCTCTTCGAACAAAGTTGTAAGCAAACAAATGTTGTATCGTTCACTGCTTCATTGTGACTGAATTGGCATGTCAGTGTGGGGGGGGGGGGGAGGGGGGGAGACGCCTAGCTTGTCCCCCTCCCATCACCACTTACCATGTACTACCTGTTTGAAAAACGCCCAACTCCCATCGGTAACCCTATAAATAATGCAATTCAGTTGGCACCATATATTTCAAAGATGAAAAACCATTGGTAACCAATCCGATATCTGTTTTCTGTAGCTCAATGAATGACACTATGGCTTCTATGAGTTGATATTTGCCTTTGATGAATTAAACGATAACTCCACTTTTGTGGGGAAAAAACATAGCAAATAAAAAAAGAATACTGCATTTACAAATTCAATGCAATATGACCATGTTTTGTGCACCTTTCATTTAGAGAATGCCTCCAAAATTTCAATTCCTGCTTGTGTGATTGGTTCAATGATTTTCCCACAAATCCACTGTAAGTTACAAGTCAAATTTATAGGCATCCTCTGCAACAAAATATTTGGTGAGGTATTCCCCAAGGGTTAATTAAATCTAGAGGGATGTAAAAATTCCAAATTTTCCCATCAGAACACTGAGAGTGCACCAGGTTGTTATAATGAACCAGACCCTCTCATTCAGAATCACTATCCAAAAAACGTCAGAACAGAAACAAGCAAAAATCTGCTATAACATTTGGTAAAATCTTTGCAATGTACATAGATCACCCAGAGGGGTTTTTTTCTCAACAAAAGTGGAGTTACTTTTTAAGCCAATACATTTTCCTTCAGCAGCAACCAGCACTATTTATACATCAAAAATGTCCACACTAGTGTAATCTACACTACTTGTGTCATATTAACAGGCAACAATAAGGACTTATATATGAAGTCTTTCACTCTTGATATTAACACAGTTGCAGCACTAGAAGTGAGACTTCTTTAAAGTGATTTTCAAGGATCAAATGAAAAGATCTTATACTTACGTGCTCTGTGCAACAATATTGCTCAGAACAATCTCTTGCCCCCTTTTCTCTTACCTACCTTCTTGTTGGTAGTCCCCCACCAGCGCTATCTGCTTCTCCTTCCTCTGTGTGACTGCTTAGTAAGCCATGTGCTATGAGGGTACTCATGCACGTACAATCTGAGCTGTGTGCTTCCATAAACACACACAGTGTTGGTAAGCCATGCCCCCCTCTCATCATGTTCCTGTGAGAGCTGCAAGAGAGGAGAGCGGTGCTGCAGCCTGAACAGCACTGGAGCAGTAAGAGGAGATAGGTAACTGTTTAGTCCTGGGAGTATGGGAAAGATAATAGGGCTTTTTTTCTTAATGCAGAGTATGCATTAAGGTAAAAAATTTGACTTTAGAAACACTTTAATTTCCTATTGATACCAGAGGGTGATTCCTCTTAGGCATATGCTTAGTGTCAGTACTCCCAGATATAATGACCTCAAAAGCTCAGAGGTCAAAAATGGCATGCAAGTAATTATATGATGATTCAAATAGTGATAAATCACTACTTTTACAGGATAATCAAGATGTACTCACCAATATCCAAGACCTCACTGTGTATATAGATGGCAATATATATTTAGGAAATGTGGGCCAAAGATGACACACTGGGGTTTATTTACTAAAGCAAAATCAGACTCACTTCAACATAGCGTCTGCATAACCAATCAGCTTCCAGGTTTTATTGCCAAAGCTTAATTGATCAAGCTGAGGATAGAAGCTGATTGGTTTGTTGACAGAAGTGACAGCACTGTCTGGCATTAGTAAATAAACCCCGCTGTCCTCCACATCCAAACAAAATGCTCCCCGGTGGTGTACTTATCCACACAAATGAGATGGATGAAAAAAAAAACTGACATTGTATTCTCACATCACTATCAGAATAAACTGATCAGCTTGTTCAGCTTAGCCTTGAACCTATAAGCTAGAAGCTGATTGGTTGTCATGAAACTGCTCCTCAATCTGCCCCCCCCCCCCATGTTGTTTCATGTCTGAAACAAGGGCAATATTTAAAAATTTCTAATCTGCATGAAATCAGGGATATCATTTGTTGGCAGACACTCATTTCTTCCAGTTGTACACAAGATGCTGACTGAAAAAGTCTTATCAGAATAAAAAACCAACGCATCCGAACTATGAAAAAAAAAATGGATTTCCTTAACCTAAACATAAGGTACCCAGTGATGTAAGATACGTGTTATCCATTTTTTAAATTTTTTTATAATTTGTCTAATATTACTAACTATTATACAATAATATATTGCAACACTGTTATTAGATGCTCATTAAATGCTTATTAAATCACACTACAACCTATTTGTTGCCTTTACATTTTTTCTTTTAAACAACAATTAAAACTTTACCGACTTGCACAATGTGCATAAAATCATTAATTTCAATGTCATTTTATGATTTTTGGCTGAACAGACAGTGTGCATGTCTGCATGTAGGCAAGCAAAACAAATGCATTTTGTATTCAAATTTATACAACTCCATACATTTTTATGCTGTTTATTTGAAAATTAATCTTTTCTCAGGCCTCAGAGACAGCAAATGTTGTCAAATTTTGAGGGCTACCTGGAAAGCCTTGGGGACAGCATTACCCTTATGCATAAGAAACAGCAAAATAAAATAAAAATAAATGAATTTTCTGATACGTCATGGTTAATCCCTTGAGCTGACCTACAAATGAATTATGGAGGCTGTGCTATAGGGCTGGGTAGATCTGGTGATTTCACCCAGAGATTTATCTTATTTCCCAACTTATTTTCATATCTTACATTCCTTTCTTTCTGAATTAGACTGTAAATAAAAGAAGCAGGGACCCCTTTTTTTCTTTTTCTGCTTTTGAATTCATATTGGCTTGATAAATTAAAACGGAGAGATGAGTTTTCTATGATCCATCCTCAAGGATTTGGGAAATTTAGCTGATGCAAAACAAGGCATTAATTTGGTGAGCCCTAACTCTTTACAACGCTTAGTACCCTGACAATGATGAATGGCATCATTCCAAGCAAATGGTAATTTCACTTTTTGTGACACTACTTTTGAGCAAAACCGACTTTCTCCACACAAAGCATTTGCAATCCTATTGAAGAGAGGCTGTACCTGAATATCAGAAATCCCTCATTGTTTAAGTATCATCTGATATTCTTGATTGGCTTCAGACTGAAGGTTGAAGCTGAATTAGGGAGGTTAAGTCCTAACCTTGAAAGATTTAGCAGCCATTGAAATACTGCCTTTGGGCCCTTATTGGCCTGTATTTATAAAAAAAAAAAAAAAAATCTTTAAAATTCAATGAGGGGAGGGATGAAAAAAAAAAACACACAAAACTTGTCACATTCATCAAGTGAAGTCACTGGAAAGACATCTACAGAGGAACACCCAAAAAGCATAATCTGTTCGAAGAAGCAGCAGAAATGGAAATTACGCAGATCTCATAATGACTATCATAAATGAACAAAAGATGTTACCATTGAGCCAATAGAGAAATAGACTAACCTATATCCTGCAAATCACAGGTTTGGGAAAACCAGGTTTATCTGTTATATATGGAAATAAAAAGATGTTTGGCTATGGGGTTGCTTCATATAAATAGGTAAAGAGAAAACCAATCAGATTCCCTGTTTCCTTTTTTTTAAGGGATCTAAAAAAAAAAATCAAAGCTGAAATCTGATTGATTGTTTCGGATGGCATAGACACTTTTCAGTGCTCCAAATGTATTTAATCACGCAAACTTTGCCAGATTCCATACTTGCTTTGACATTTCCTATTAGACTGTAAACTCTGATAAGAGAGGCCTCTTAACCTTTTGTCTCCAGATATGTGCAGTATTATTAACAATGTTTATCACCATACTCCTTTATTGGAAAGTGCGACAGGATATGTTGGCTCAACAAAGTCAAGATAATAAGAAGTTGAATTTAAGTTGACTTGAATTGTGTCTGGTTTATCAGGAAATGTTAAATGTATTCAACAATACACCGAACATATTCAATGGTAATAATAACAGATGCTATAGAGTATAAATGTTCAATCGCTGTTTGAAAGTTCGGTGTAATTCCAGTAAAAGACCATAGTTGGCGTGTGGACACTGAACCAATGTGACGCTAATGCATGTGCTTTGCTATATCTATATCATGTCATAAGCATGTTTAGTCATATAAATGTGTAGAAAGCTTGTATATTCAGCTGCCACTGTAATTCTATTTTTGTATGACAGATGTACAGTAGAAAAGGAAATAGTTTCGGCTGTGATGCATAGGGGAAAAAAAATGCTCGGATGCAGGTGTTAACAAAGATGCTAAACCAGAGAAGGAATGTCTGTAAGATGTCCACTTCCTTAAAATTTTACCTTGATTTTCTTGTGACAAACAATACAAAACATGCGATAGCAGCATCATTATAACATTCCTTTTATAATCCTAGGAGGACTTTCTACAAAGTACACTGTCCTAATTTATATGTTTTTAAAAAACTGTTCAGAACTTAAAATGGTTGTAAAGGTTGAAGGTGTTTAACCTGTTCATATGCATCTATGCAGCTGAGCCTCCTCTCGATCCAGTGATGTGCACGTGAGCCTTGGCTGTCCCGGGTCTCTCTCTCCTCATTGGCTGAGACTTAGCAGAAGGAGCCACTGGATCCCACTGCTATCAATCACAGCCAGTAAGGGAAAAGCGGGGGGGGGGGTCAGAGCCAAGCAGCAGTGCTATGTGTCTTATGGACGCATAGAGCGGGGCTTGGTTGCAGTGTCACCATATCAAGTGGCTTGCTATTAGGGGCACTGGTCAAGGAGGAGGAGCGCCAGCAGGGGACCCAAGAAGAAGGGGATCAGGGCTGCTCTGTGCAAAACCATTGCACAGAGCAGGTAAGTATGACATGTTTACTATTAAAAAAAAAACTTTAATATCAGCTTAATAATTAAAGTAACACTAAACTCTGGTTTATAAAAAGAAAATTTAGTTCAAGTCAATGGAGCAGCTGGTGCTCAATATTCTTGGGGGGAGGGGCCACACTCCCCAAGCCAGCCGGCCACCCAATCTCCCCCCCCCAGCCAGCTACCCTCTGGCATGCATTTGATCGCTCGCTGGTTCCCCCATCGCTTGATAACCGCACCGCCCATCAGGCCCCACACCAGCCCTGTACTTACCCCATCCAGGACACAGCTTCTGTGGCTTCCCCCCCTGCGTCTCCTCCCGAATCCTAGAGGTCAAATCTCCTCCTGGCCAATCAGGACTTAGGACTCACGGCCAATCGAGTCTTAGGTCTCCCAGCCAATCAGGAAACGGGGGAACAGGATGACATTAGCGAATATTAATTTGCTAGTGTCACAAACTGGGTTGCCTCTGGGCACAGTGCTCTGTGCCCCGATCCCACCCTTTTTGAAGCCAATTAGAGTATCTGATTATAATCATGAGCTGCAGGAAAAAAAAACATTGGAATTCATGAATCCAGCGCCCTGCATGTAGATTAGGGGCCGTGGCGCATGGAGTAGGAGGGCCGTGCCCCTGCGCAGTGCATAAGCGATCGCCACTGGTTCAAGTATGTATTCTTAACTCCAAAAAGTGCCTTTCAATGCTCTCAGGCTCTTCCAAATTCTCAAATTCCTTTTTTTGTTACTGTGATCCGACGTCCTGTTATTGAGTAGCTACATTCATCTCCATTATCTATATGTAGGTTCGGTAACCCAAAGAGGACATTACAAGGAGGTAGAACAACACAAAAAGAAACAATTTCATGAAAAATTAATTATAGGTCAATAAGTGAATTAATTTTGGAAAATAAAGATTTTTTTTAGTATCAAAGTCTTTGTCCTATTTGTCCATTCTTCACTTTCTAGAAATATTGTTGACAGCTGAATTCCACCTTGATTCTGTAGTGCAGAACCAAAACATATTTGTCAGAGTAAAACCAGACAATCAGTGAACTATTAATTCTAGGCAGGAAACATGACAACTACAGTATCTCACAGAAGTGAGTACACCCCTCACATTTTTGAAAATATTTTATTATATCTTTTCATGTGACAACACTGAAGAAAATACACTTTGCTACAATGTAAAATAAGGAGTGTACAGCTTGTATGACAGTGTAAATGTGCTGTCCCCTCAAAATAACTCAACACACAGCCATTAATGTCTAAACCCCTAAGTGTACCTTTGGTACTCCCTACCCCAATCTGTCTGACTGTCCCCTAATCTATCCATCTCTAGACGATACCTGAAAATCTTTCTCTTTAAAGAAGTTTAACTTGTTTCTAACTGATACACTGTTTTACTTTTTCCATCAGCTCATTCCCCACAGTTATTACCTGTTATAATAACCCTCCCTCCCAGATTGTAAACTCTAATGAGCAGGGTCCTCTGATTCAGCAAACTGTTGGCACTATATAAATGTTTAATAATAATAATAATAATAAGTGAAAATGTCCAAATTGGGCCCAATTAGCCATTTTCCCTCCTCTGTGTCATGTGACTGGTTAGTGTTACAAGGTCTCAGGTGTAAATGGGGAACAGGTGTGTAAATCCCTTAAGGAAGCCTCTTTTTGAGATTTGTTGTTTGCAAGTTAAAAACAGTTTTTTTTTATAGAAAATTACTTAGAACCATCAAACATTACAGGCATACCCCACTTTTAAGTATACAATGGGGTTTATTTACTAAAGCTGGAAAGTGCAAAATCAGGCTCACTTCTACATAGAAACCAATGAGCTTCAAGGTTTTATTACCAAAGCTTAATTGAACAAGCTGGGGTTAGAAGCTCATTGGTTTTTATGCAGAAGTGAGCCTGATTTTGCATTTTCCAGCTTTAGTAAATAAACTCTATTGTGTACTTAAAAGTAGGGTGTGCCTGTATACATTTTTTTCTAACACCCTAGAGAATAAAATGGCGGTTGTTGCAATATTTTCTGTCACACCGTATTTGCGCAGCGGTCTTACAAGTGCACTTTTTTTTGGAAAAAATACACTTTTTTGAATTAAAAAATAAGACATTAGCAAAGTCAGTCCAATTTTGTTTATATTGTGAAAGATAATGTTCTACCCTTAAAAATCTCCATAAGCAACGTTTACAAAAAATTCTACAGCTTGCATGTTTTAAGTTACAGAGAAAGTCTAGGGCTAGAATTAATGCTGTTGCTCTACCGATCACAGCGATACCTCACATGTGTGGTTTGAACACCGTTTTCATATGTGGGCGCTACTCATGTGTGCCGTTGACTTCTGCATGGGAGCTCGGCAGGACAGGGCACGTTTAAAAATAAAATTGTCTTATTCATTTTACCTTTTATTTTTTATTTTTACATCGTTCTTTTAAAAAAATGGTGCCCCTTTTATTCCTATTACAAGGAATGTAAACATCCCTTTAAAAAAAAAAAAGCATGACAGGACATCTTAAATATGAGATCTGGGGTCAAAAAGATCTCAGATCTCATATTTACACTAAAATGCAATAAAAAAAAAATGGCCCTTAAAGAGCTATGGGCAGAAGTGGTGTTTTGACATCACTTCTGCTGTGCAATGGTATGGAGACGGGTGGGGGCCATCTTCCCCTCACTCATCTCCATTCCCAGCAAGGGAGAAGATCCGATCGCCTCCACTGCTGACGAAGGCTCTCGTAAGCAGCAGAGAGCACCGGAGTGCGGCAGGAAGGGGGGCCCCTCTCCCGCCGCTGATAAAAGTGATCTAACGGTGAATCCACCGCAGAGACCACTTTTATCTGAAAGCGGTTTGCCGGCCGAAGAAGAGGTGCCATAACAACGATATTTCTCTTCAAAGTTAGGACATATATCGGCGTGTGGCGGTCCGTAAGTGGTTACATTTGGTGTTATTGCTCTGTCTCTCTCATACTGGTCACTGGAAGTTCAACATGGCATCTCATGACAAAGAACTCTCTGAGGATCTGAAAAAAAGAATTTCTGCCCTACATAAAGATGGCCTATGCTATAGGAAGATTGGCAAGACCCTGAAACTGAGCTGCAGCACGGTGGCCAAGACCATACAGTGGTTTACAAGCACAGGTTTCACTCAGGACAGGCTTCGCCATGGTCAACCAAATAAGTTGAGTGCACATGCTCAGCATCATATGCAGAGGCTGTTTGGGGGAAATATGAGTGCTGCCAGCATTGCTGCAGAGGTTGAAGGGGTCTGGAGTCAGCCTGTCAGTGCTCAGACCATACGCTGCACGGTGCATAAAATTGGTCCACATGGCTGTCGTTCCAAAGGGAAGCCTCTAGTAAAGATGATGCACAAGAAAGCCCGCAAACAGTTTGCTGAAGAGAAGCAGACTAAGGATATGGATTACTGGAACCATACCCTGTTGTCTAATGAGACCAAGATAAACGTATTTGGTTCAGATGGAGTCAAGCGTGTGTGTCATAAGTCAGGTGAGGAGTACAAAGACAAGTGTATCTTGCCTACAATCAAGCATGGTGGGAGTGTCATGGTCTGGGGCTGCATGGGTGCTGCCGGCAATGGGGTGCTACAGTTCATTGAGGGAACCATGAATGCCAACATGTACTGTGATATACTGAAGCAGAGCATAATCCCCTCCCTTCAGAGACTGGGCCGCAGGGCAGTATTCCAACATAATAACAACCCCAGAAACACCTCCAGGACGACCACTGCCTTGCAAAAGAAGCTGAGGGTAAAGGTGATGGACTGGCCAAGCATGTCTCCAGACCTAAGCCCAATTGAGCATCTGTGGGGCATCTTCAACGGAAGGTGGAGGAGCACAAGGTCTCTAACATCCACCATCTCTGTGATGTCGTCATGGAGGAGTGGAAGAGGACTCCAGTGGCAACATGTAAAGCTCTGGTGAACTCCATGCCCAAGAGGGTTAGGGCAGTGCTGGAAAATAATGGTGGTCACACAAAATATCGACACTTTGGCACAATTGGGACATTTTCACTTAGGGGTGAACTCACTTTTGTTGCCAGTGGTTTAGAGATTAATGGCTGTGTGTTGAGTTATTTTGAGGGGACAGCAAATTTACACTGTTATACAAGCTGTAAAATCACTACTTTACATTGTAGCAAAGTGTAATTTCTTCAGTGTTGTCACAAAAAATGTGAGGGGTGAACTCACTTTTGTGAGATACTGTATATGCAAAAAAGAACATCATCTAAATTGATCTCATTCTGAGTTTCATTCAGACCTTTGTGGCTAGCCTTATTAGGCTCCTCAGACTATTTTTAAGCAGTAGTGCAAGCTCTAGTCACATGACTCTGTGCTCTGCAGCATTTTCATTTTGCAGGGCAGGTCCAGAAGCATGGAATACCTAGGCCAGAATAATCTGTTTAGGAGATGAGGATATTAGCAACTACAGGTTGTCACAGGGCATTCTGCTGCAGGTTGAAGAAGACAAATACCAGGCAAAAAAATGGAGCCTATCATTTAGCAGGTCAGGTTGAATGCAATTTTGTGTGTTTGACCTAACAGAAACCAGTACTTTGCCAATCCAGAGTAAGGTCACAAGCTAATTCTATAGCCTGTTGTCTCTGCTGCTATTTACCCTCTGCATGCTCCCCTACAGCTCCATCTGCCCAACAATGTACCAGGTAAAACCTGGTCAATATAATCAAAGGTTGCTAGAGCCTATGCATTAGGATGTGTTATTACATTAAGCATTGTGAAAGTGTATGTTAAGCCAAAGCCTTTTTTTACTTTTTGGCAGAGAACTGTAACCTCAGTATGTGGGTTTCACTGATATGCAGAACTCCACAAGTCCAAGATCACAAAGATGGTAAAGGGGTGGTGAAACAGGTGGTTTATCCAGGCTTGTTGATTCCCATTGTCAGGGTCACAATGCCCTTACTTCATGGTGAAGAACATTTAAAGATGAATTCCAGGTATGGTGTATTTTTAAATAGTTACATTGATCCAGCTTGGAGCAATGTAACTATAAATATACTATACCTGATGGATGCCCCTGGAGCCTGGAAATCACTGGAGTAAACACTACTATTCCAGTGACCTCCACTTGCTCCTGGGTTCCATGCTAAGTGGTTAGCCTGATTTATTCTGAACACAGGAGGTCAGCCTATCAGCATAGGAGCCATTCAGAAAATGCAAACCGTTCTCTAATTGGATGAGGTGGAAAGACAGGACAATGACATCAGGATCAAGTGAAGATCACTGGAGTAGCTGTGTCTACTTCAGTGATTTCCAGCTTCCAGGGCAGGGGCATTGGCCAGATAGAGTATATGGACCAATATAATTATGTAAAAATATATTATACCTGGAATTTATTTTTAACTTGGCAAACTTGTCACTTTTGCCAGTGGTGCCACTTGCCATATGTGCTTCTTTGAGGGCATGATATTTTAATGTAAATCCCCCCTTGGGATCACTTCCTGAACACCTGCAAACTGTTGCTCAACTGCCTTGAAAAGTGAACATCTGCAGATCGTTTTTCAGAATAGCAATAAGGTTTGCTGCCCATGTGAAAGGTGCCTTGGAGAGATTTGCCCTCACTTACTGTCCTGGTGACCGGGTAGGAAGTGGGGGAAAAAAAAAATCTGAAACAGGAATACAGATTGCAATACAAGGTTGATGAGGGTTCTAGACTCCCTTTCATGAAAAGATATTTCTGTCCGTACTTCTGCTGGAGATTTTTGAGACACTGGGGGGACATTTCTCTAACAAAGCTGCCAGATAGCACCATAAATCTGACAGGTTCTAATCCTTTCCACTCTAGCTAATTAAAAAAAAATGGCTGGACATATACTTTAAGGCAGTGGTTTCTGTGTTTGTTTTGGGTGTAAACACCCATAGGAAGGAAATGTGGATTTTCATTGGTCTTGAAACCTACAGTGTGCTGATTGCAAAAATAATAATAGCAAGTTCACACTAACGTTATGTAATATAAAAGCGACACAGTAGATTGTCTTTATAAATACAGCATGAATGCAAAAGAAGAAATATAATAATAATAATATGCACCCTTTGGGTTGTGGACTCAATTTCAATTAAAATGTATTTATTATAATTCATCTGAAACAATTACTTTAGATATGACCGTAAAGGCAATTTCAAGCGTCTCAAAATTATTTACTAGGATCTAACAATGACGATTTTTTTTTCACTCTATAATCTCTTAATGAACTGATTACATATTATTCCAATTTACTGTTGCCTTGGAAAAAATTGGACTTTTGTTTTTTAATACAGTAAGGTAAATTAAGTTCACATAGTATGAATCATTGCTGTATATTTTAACCAAATTACCAGAAGTGGGGCCAGAGCTAGAATAGGGGTTAAAAATGGATAGATGAACCCCTTTCCCCTTCGTCTCCCTCCCAGAGACTGAACTTGATCTTCTATCATTTGATGTCATGCAAGACCAGATAAATGACAAGTCTTTCGAGAGGCTGCAGAAGTCCTTTAGAACAGCTGCACAGCCTTCTCCACTTCTTTCCAGCAGGTTTCTCACTTAAGAAAAAAACACGCTTCATTACATCGCCTCTTACTTGAGCTGCAAGGGTCTATTCAAGGAAGATAAGCCTCTTAGAAATGAAGTAGCGTTGAATTTAGGTTTTGAGTGACAGCAGGAAGGTTTATCCATTGAACAGACAATACTGCTTTCTCTGCATTAAGCTAGGAGGCGGACAATGATCTGTTTTTTAGGCCGCATCTCATCTCTTTCCCACAGCAGAAGGTGATTAGAGTGAGGAAACAGGGACTCGAAAAGAAAGCTGAGTAGTATCTCTCCAGCCCTCCTGTTTCCTGAATAGAACTGGGTGGAAGTTCTAGGCCAAGTGCATCAATCACAGATTAGCTATGACTATGAGATGGGTTACCAGATGCTGGCAGCCAACATATGGGCCACTAGACAAACTGGTAATGTTTCACCAATCCATGACTTAGGGAAATTCTCATAGACTAGGCTTATAAAATGGATTGAATTCCAACTGTAGAGTCCACGAAGCTCCTCCTTATGTAGCAGATAGTTACATTTTTGGATTGATTGTTTACCATGTCAGCAAGTTAAGTGTGTCTAAATACAAAAACTTAAACCAAATATAATATTGCATGTTTCTGAAATGCCAAAAAGTTTAATTTTTTTTTTATATATATTTCCTAGAGTCAATTAATTCACATCAACAAGGTCCTTTCTTAGGATGACAGCCCTCATTCAGTTCAGCTGCACTGTTGTTATCCTTAACACTCCTGAGCTGGAGTACAAACAGCCAGGTCAACAGGTAGTGCACTGGCACATTCTGCCGTAGCCACCACATAGTATGACACTGGTTTCTAAAAAAGTTTAAAGCTCTGCTCCAGGATAAGCAAATATTGCCTAATTACAAGAAGCATGCATACATATTCTTACTTGAATCGTGGTGTGATTTAAATATTTCTTCCAGATATGTGCAGTAATCCAGCATGAATTTGCCTCTGTGATATAAAAACAAGTTACTGCTGTGTCCGATTGGGGATTTTTACCTTCACTTCCTGTTCCACAGCAAAACAGGAAATCCCTGCAAATTAAGGGAATCCCTTGGGGCCCCCGAGGTAACTAAAACTAGTGTCCTGATTGGAAGATTTCTTACTTTTCTGTGGACAACCCAATATTTGTGATTTTCTTTTACTTTCACTTTCAATGATAATGGTAAACATGTCATATAGAGAGGGGGGATCTCCTTAACGGGAGCACAGACAGCAATACAAACCTAATAGATGTTCCAAACAATCTCTACTCTATCCAAAACTTAAAAAAAAAAAAAAAATGTTACCTTTAATTTTTCTTTTATTTTGTGTCTTTTATATTTGCCTGGTGTTCAACTTAAAAAAAAACATGTCATGGTTATAATTTTTTTCTGAATCATACTTACCTATGTGCTACATCTGCCCCCATTTGCTCTAAGGCTGAGAACCGAGCGATCAAACACTGCCGATCAATTGGTTATCAGGGCTCCCTGAGAAAAGAGCTGGTCACCGCTGTCTGCTCTGCCCCCCCCCGCTCACTGGAGCGCCGGGCTGTGGAGGGGGCAGAACTTGTCAGCTCAGGCTCAGGGCTAGCTGAGAGGCTGAGCTGGGTGCCAGTCTAGGCATGTGGGTGGATCCTGACTTCATTGTCACGATTTTGCCCCGAGCCTGGACCGGCTCTGTGATGTTAGCCGGCAGCGGGCTTCAGCCTGCTGTCTGCTGAAATGGGGTCACAAGTGTGCAGAACAAACTGTCTCCTGGGATCCACAGGAATAGTACAGCCAAACGATCTTCTCTTTTAACCTCTCATTGCAGCATAGGAATATAAAACTGCAGAAAGTTTGCAGTCACCAGACTCTAGATCTCCACCCACTGACTTCACGTGGTAATTATGAAAAATTGATATGCAATAATTCACATTTACCTGACAAAAAATATGAATAAAAACAAAATATTTGAAACTTTCAGTCCTGAACATAATAGTTAAAAAACACAATACATCCCTTTATGCCTGTAAGTGCAAGATAAAAAACACAGCGATGATCCTGCTATTATTTATACGTATATGTAGAAGTCTACAATCGCTCCATGGCCCTGTATGGAGGGTTCTGAATATGGGATTCTTGTTTGATTTAAAGTGGAAATACACTTCACACATTCATTTGTTAACGCTACAAGGAGCCCTATGTCAATTTTCAATCCCCTGTCTTGTTCAAAAAGGCAGATAGAATTTATATCAACATTTGATAGTATAATTATTTGTAAACCCTACTAACATGTAAATTGAAGGGTCTAAGCAGAAAACTCATTCTGTGCTTGTAATCTCATTGTGAGAACCTAGCCTCTTGTAAGAGCCAGGGACACTGCAAGGCCGGTAGGTGTTAATAAACAAACAGAACAAAAACAAGTAGACAATGATAGCAGATATATTATACTTGTGTGTGTATTTGTGCAGAGATATCCCAGCATTGCATCATATTATCATTACATCGTTATTATACAAAGCATTACAGGTTATATGATCTCTTTTATCTGGTAAATTGTGTGGTATAACATGTCCCTGGGAACAAATGCTTTCAAATAAAAGCTTTTTTATTTTCCTACAAAATATGCTAAATTAGTAAGCAGGAGTACGTGATTTTATATTCTGTGTACTAACATAACAGGAATTTTATTTTGTGCAAAATCATCTTACAGTATATCCCAGTATTAATAAAATATGAATTTGTTTTTGAATGGGCATTATACTTTAAAGTAGAAGTCCTAAACATGTTTTTCGTTTGTTAAGAGTTTAGAAATGGGATGTTCACTTTGAAAAGGACAGCACATTTTAGAAAAGAGCTTTCCCAAGAGCTTAGTGAATGAGGTGAAGCTCTATCATCCAATCACGCACAAGCAGAAATGCTATTTTTTATTTTTCTTTGCACATTATTCTTTGCAAAATTAAGTTTCGTCACATTCATTACATGTGAACAAAAATTCCCATGCAAAATGCGTAACCTTCCTTGCAACATGAACAGCCATTTTGCCTTTACTAAATGAACCCCAAAGTGAGGGAAAATCTCTACAAGAGGAATACAGAAAGAACTTTATGTTGTGTCAAAGGGATAAAAAAAATGAAGGGACGTTTCTTCAATGGGGACAAAGATAGTAGTTATACATGCATGGTAGGGTTCCTATCCAGAAAGAACGACTGTACCCCTAAGCTTATAAAATGTCACTGCCACTAGATTTTATAATACATGTTAGCAGAGGTATACTTTCAAGTGGAGCTCCAGTCATTTTTGTGTTTATTAAAAGTCTGCAGCTACAAAAACTGTAGCTGTTGACTTTTACTCACCAGACACTCACCTCTCCTAGGATCCAGCGATGTGTTCACCTGAACCCTCCCTGTCCTTAGCGTTCTGTCCCCGGTGTCAGCATCAACTGTGGGCACTCGGCTTTGACAGCTTGTGGCTTTACAGCAAGATGCCCACTGAGCATGGGCAAGCCACGCTGTGCATTGTGAATAGTCCTGCAGCCTTCTGGGACATGTAACGTGTCCTAGATAACTGTGGGGAGGGGGAGGAGAACTTCTGCTTGGATCGCCTGATCAATACAAGCGGAATTGGGGTTGGGTACCTGTCAAAACCAGGTACCTGCTCCCCTCCCTCCCAAAAAAATGCCATTCAGGGGAAAAGAGGGGGGAGGTGGCCTTAAAGCAGAACTTCCCCTGTTTGGAGCTCTACTATAAGGATCACTATTTGGTTCTGTTCTTTCCAATTGACTGGTGGTTGGAATAGAATAACATTGTTATTTATGTTTGTAAACAAATCTTATGTCACTAATAAAACTCACCAGGACAGTGACCTATTACAGAAGAATCTGTAAAATCCCTGCATCAGCAGTTACTAGGCAGAGTAATTGTAATATTGGTATTTATGGTTTTGGACTAAAACCGTAGTAATAATATGGCCATCCATACAATAAAGTGTAAGCACAGCCAAAACATTTATTTTGTTTTTGATAGAGTATGGAAGGATTCAAACTCCTGTCGATTTTTTTATTGATATTTATCTCCCCACTAGGATTGCTGTCACTAAAACAAATTGTACTGCTGCCACCAGAATAAGAGGTGGGGTTTAAAATTTGCAATAGAGACACCTTTATTGGTGACAACTGTCTAGGAGCGGAATTGCCTTTACTCTGTAGAGATTTTCTCTCACTTTCTGTTGCATCCCTGGGACAAACTCTGCAACGCAAACATAAAAAAATGAGCTAGTCTCTACTATATCCAAAATTTATATAATAAAACAAAATCTTAAAATTTATAAGATGTAGAAAATTACCTGTAATGCAAGCAAGGAATTGTATTGTATGTGTATAAATTTATTATCTGCTAATATCTTAACTATAGGGTACAACTTAAAGTGGAGTTCCACCGTAAAGTGGAACTACCGCTTATCTGAAACCCCCCCTCAGGTGCCACATTTGGCACCTTTCAGTGAGAGGGGGGGAGTGAGTACCTGTTTTTTTTATAGGTACCCTGTCCCCATTTCCTGGAGACTGGGCCACGGTGAAGTATGTCAGCAGCTTGGCCCCCCTCCTCCCTCCCCTTCTGCCAGGCCAGTGAGAGAGTTCAGCGTGCTCCGCGCATGCGCAGTAGGGACCCGGCTGTGAAGCCAAAAGGCTACACTGCCGGGTTCCCTTAACAGCAATGGCAGTGGCAGCACCCAACCAGCTGATGTAAACATTGGCTGCGGTGTTGACTTTGCTGGACTCCAGAACAGGTAAGTGTCCTAATGTTAAAAGTCTGCAGCTACAGTATGTGTAGCTGCTGACTTTAAATTTTTAAAGGGGTGGGCAAAACTCCCCTTTAAATAGTCCATACATGAGTCTTTTTTTATGTTCAACCAGTGGGTTCAATGAAAAAAATTACTTGCTTCCCCTATTTACACACTCCATGTGGATGGGGGAATTCTCCCCATTGAACCTTTGTATTTTGACAGTGGGGAGGCTTCCCCACCACCAGAATACATTGATTATGTAGACATTTTCCAACAGGCTGGTTAAACTGAGCTCAGTCAGTGGTCTACAACCAGCGTGCCCATACACGGATTGAAACTTTGAATATCTGCTTTTATAAAATACATTATGTTTGGGGGTTAAATGCAAAAACAGCACTGGCATTATCATTATAGTTACATATTTTAAATCCTAATTCTGAAAATCTGTGAAACTAGTGTTCAATTTTCTGTAAAATGGGCTAACACATGCTAATACCTACCATAACCCACAATCCAATGACAGTCAACAGACTACTTCCATTTTACAGAGTTGGAAAGTAGTGATTATGTAGCAATTTGATGACATTGGTAAGAAGGGTAGCACCAAGACTGGTTGGACAACCACAGTATGAGCAGCTTTGATGGATTGGTTGTCAGATAAAGAACTGGGGGGGAAGAAGATCAAAAAACTGCAGAATACTGTGTTGGCCCATCACCTAAACAAAGAGCACTACATCCTCCATTAGCAGACAAGGGAAGGCAATTTTTTATTGATAATTAACTGCCTAGATATATGATGTGTATATTTTAATCTATAAAATATACTATCTGTGCTGCAAAATCAGCCAAAGTAGTTGAAGGGGTGATTTTGCCTTGCTCTAAATCAGTGGTAGGCAGCATCAGCACACCATCTGTGGTGAAACTACAAATCTTATCATGCCTCTGTCTCTTGGAGTCATATTTATAGCTGTTAGAGTCTTGCAATGTTTCATGGGACTTGTACAGCTGGTGTGCCAATGTTGCCTACCTCTGCTAAACAGTATAATTGGTGGAGATTTGAGATGGTGGACATAATGGACCTGTGTGTCTTTTCAACCCAGAAAACTCTGTGGTAGCAGTTCTAAAAGCATTGTAAATTTCAGTGTTCTGCACTTGGGCACATTTCCAAAGTCTCCGGAATAGCATAACCTTACCTTTTTACAAATTTTCCTTGATGTGTAGAGTTGCTTTTTATGTTTCTTTTTAAAATGATGTATAATTACCCCTAATTATTTTATATGTTATCATAGCTACTATTATAGCATCCAACAATCTGTCAGTTGATAGGCAAAATACCATGTCAGCATGATCATAGCGGCTCCACTGGTAAATATTATGTTTAAGCCCAGGAAATGGCATTGTAACCATGCAAACAAAAATGTGATATTTTCCTACCAATCGGTACCATAATATAAAGTCCAGCCAAAAAAAAATGAAGGAGGAATAATTTACCTGACCTGTCATCTTGGTCTTGTTTGACTGTCGGGACAAGTACGTTGGCCTTGGAGTTTAGAAGGGGGGCAGAGGGGTGTCTGCCACAGCTCTGAGATGTGTTAGAGACACTGAAAGTTTTCATTTTAACTCCTTAATGAGGCTGACCTCTGACCTGCCTTGATGAGTTCCATACCTGTATTAGTGTGCTTTCCAAACACATTTGACACTAGTTACAATTCTGACAGGGCTATAACTAATGAAACTTTGCTCAGAAATAATGATCTAAAATTGCATGTCCGTTCTGTGGGAGGATAAATTCATCTAAATAGTGGGGACAAATGTCAGTAAAACCGTACGTTCGGTTTAAAAAAAAAAAAAGGAATCTACTTTTGTGAATAGTTGTAAAAAAAAAAAAAATCATATATTCTACATCCTCTTTGCAATTTTCCAAATTATTGCTTTGTGTTAGCATACATGAAAAAATACATTTTATTATCAAAATCAAATCTGCATTCTCCTAAAAAAACTATGCTGAGGGTAATCCAGATGCTGCCATTGCCATCACTCTTCTTCTGAAGGCACTAAATGTTATCTGGCTATCATGCTGAGCCAATACTAATAGCGAATACTTTTTGAGCCAGTGATCTGAATAGAAGTATAAAGTATATAAGTCCAAGCAATATCAGAACTTTGTATGTATTCATAATTCGGTTAGCAAATATGAATGTGTTGATGCCACTGGATTAGCTAGGCAACTAGCACAATCAGCAAAAGTAGCCTATCTTGGTTGCCCAGCAAATGTATCAAGTTCAACAATTTCAACCAAACTCATAAAGTGAAGATTAACTATGTTAAATAAACATTTTAGCCAACCACTGGCAGCCGTGTTTTGTTTTCTTCAAAATTCAGCAAAAGGCTCCTCAGGATCAGAGTTGTTATGGCCTGTACAGGCTGCAGTAAAGGTATGTATGTATGTGCTGATTTCATTTATAGTTATAGCTTGATTTAACCCCTTTTTGATAGCACCAGGGTCACTTTAAAGTGTATGTTAAACCAACCCTTGCCTGCTTTGAGTAGAATTTTGAAGGTCCAGCATACCACTTTGCCTCTGAAGCAGCTAGCCTGTGCCTGGCGAAACTGGTCAGACATATCTGGTGTCCACCTTCTCTCTCTGCCCCATGGTGATCCATTGGTGAATGCTTATGCGCATCCAGGGAGCATGTTCCCATGCATGAGAACTATGGATTTATATTTCCACAAACCACTGGATGGATAAGTAGACAAAAAATGCATGCATGCTCCTATAGCAACATCTAATAACTATGAGGACTTACTTCCGCGACAGCTGATGGAATGTTTACCTGAATATGTATTGGTGTGTGAGGGAATTTACCCTGGTCTAACTATAGGCCTATACAAATATATGTCTAAGAAAACTATTGACTTTGCTCATTTGGTGAACATTTACCTTTCTCTGGACCATGCTAATTCATCCCTTTCCTTATAAATATGGGACCTCTTACAAAATTAGTTAACCAGAGATCCATGTTTTTTAAATCTGTTTCTCCACTGGGCATCTTAGAGTATTGACATTTATTATCATTTTCCATTGCATGGCCATTGGCTTGTTTTCATGTTTTGCACCACAATGCATTGAACTTTTTGTCTCCATAGTTCCATTTATCTACCATGCATGGGATCACCATTAATCACCTTGATTATTTGATTACAATATCATGTATTGATTTTTGTAGGGGCTCATTGAGTATACTGTTTACAGTGAGAGAGGTGGATGCATGTTTTTAGGTGTGTATGAGGTGGGTATTGGTAACATTTTAATACATTTCACAATTTGCAGTTATTTACTTTTGTTTATATTTTTGGTTAATAAAATGTGAATTTATTACAGCCCAGTGAGTAGCGTTATATACTCTATGTAGTTCTTTTTTTTTTTTTTTTTTTTTTTTTTTCCACATCAGCGAATCTTTACCTGAGACTATAAATCAACTTAACGTTCATTGTTGTCTCTTAGAATTGAATCTTCACATCATTGTGGCTATTTTCTTGTTACTTACTTGTATAATTAAATGTAAAACATTTATCCAACTTTTATTTCATATTTCTTAAAACTATTCTTATATCTTACTCCCAATGTTTCACTAACAATTATGTTAAAGTTATACTACCCCCCCCCCCCTCCCCTTTCCCCTTGTCAGTAGTGTCCCTGCTCCTGATTTCCTGGTCTTTATGGTCTTAATTGTGCGGAGAAACTCCAATCTCGCTTAAATTGTTTCCAACCTCTCCATTTTTTTAGAAATATTACCCTATCCTCTTCTTCTCTCAGACACAGGCTTTCCATATTATATATTTCTTCTACCGCATCTACCCACTCCCATGTTGTTGGGCACTCTACCTCTCGCCATTTTTTAGGAATCAGTTTTTTCGCAGCGTTTAATAGATGCGGTATGATTGTGTCCTGGTATTGTTTAACCCCTGCCTCCGAGCCATGAAAGAGAACTACCCAGGGGTCTGGTTTCAATGCTGTTTGAGTTATTTCCTTAATCATTTGAAGGATCTTTTCCCAATATAGTTTAATTTTGGCACACTCCCACCAAATGTGTGTCATGGTACCTATTTTTCCACAGCCCCGCCAGCACTCGGCGGTCCCGCCTAGCTGGAATTTAGATACCTTATCCGGGGTGTTATACCATCGGGAGATAAGTTTGTAGTTCATCTCAGCTGTTTTATTATCCCTTGCCGAGCAGTGTGTCATTTTCAGTATTTTATTTATTGTTTCTTTACCTTTTTGTGATCCCAATTCCCTTTCCCATTTGTTTATATATGGCGGCGTATCTTTCCAGCTGGTCCGCATCAGTAGCCCATATAGCTTTGATATTATACCCTTTGCATTGCCAGCCGTGCAAAGTTGTTCCACCCCTGTCAAATCCTTTTCAGATCTAATCGGCTGGGGTAGTTTTTCTATGAAACGGGTCAGCTGGAGATATCGCCACCTATCCCTTCTCATAAATCCCATGTGCACTAACTCTTCATGTGAAAGAAGTTTCCCTTTTTTAAATATATCTTTTATTTGTGTCCCCTCTAGTCTTATCCAGTTCCCTCCTATCACCCCTCTACCCGGTGGGAAATATTCGTTGTCTTTTAAAGTTATCAGTGGCGAATTATAGTGTCCATTTAATCTTTTATACTCCTTATCCCATATCTTCAGTGCAATCTGTGTTAACTTATTTGTGTCTATATCTAGTGCCCTGTATTTTGGGGGATTCCATACTATCTTATTTAATTGTGCTTTACTGTATGTGTATTCTAAATTAACCCATCTTTTTTCCTCTTTTTTTTTCCCTTTTACCCATTCCACAATTCTTGATAAGACTACCGCCTGATAGTAATACTGTAAGTCAGGGACCGCTAATCCTCCCCTCCCTTTTTCTTGTTTTAATACTCCATGGGAGATCCTAGGTTTTTTATTATTCCATATAAATTTGCTCATTATTGCTTTTAATTTTTTGAAATAGCTGGGTGGGATTTCAACTGGCAACATCTGGAATTTATATACAATTTTTGGAAGTATAAACATTTTATACACGTTTATTCGACCTATCCACGAGATCGGTCTATTACTTGCTCTTCTGAGTTCAGTTTTTATTTCATTCAATAAAGGGATATAATTTAGGCGGTATATCTTATCCAGAGTGTTTGCCAATTTTACTCCCAGGTATTTCAGATCTTTTGTCCATTTAAATTTACTTTGTTCTTGGATTAGTTGTACTTCCGTTGCACCTACATTTATATTGAGGATTTCAGATTTTATTTGGTTGATTTTGAAGTTTGATAATTTCCCGTACTCATCCAGGGCCTTTGTTATCTTGGGCAGAGAATCTACTGGGTTGCTTATATAAAACAACACGTCGTCTGCATATGCTGCAAGTTTATGTTCCTCTTGCTCTGCCTTAATTCCGCTTATTTCCGGGTTGTTTCTGATTGTCGCGAGTAGGGGTTCCAACGAGAGCACAAAAAGAAGAGGAGACAGTGGGCATCCCTGTCTGGTCCCATTTTCCATCTCAAAGGAAGAGGAGGGCAACCCGTTGATGTTTACAGTCGCTGTCGGGTGATCATACATCATTTTAATCCATTTGGCCATCCTAGGGCCTATGCCCATTTTATCCATTGTCTGGAACATAAATCCCCAATCGACTCTATCAAAGGCCTTTTGGGCATCTGTTGATAATAGTAGCGCCGGGGGTTCCGTCTTCTTCCTTTGAGATAGAATCAATAAAGTTCTTACCCCATTGTCCTTTCCCTCTCTCCCGGGGATAAACCCAGTCTGATCTGGATGTACTAGTATATTCATTACTTTTTTCATTCTATTTGCTAACACCTTAGCAAATAGTTTAGTATCTTCATTTAGGAGTGATATTGGTCTGTAACTTGCGCACTTGGTCTCGTCTTTTCCTTCTTTCCATATGATCGTTATTGAGGCAGACAGCGCCTCTTTACTCATGGCGTACTCTGTCCCAATCCCGTTCATATACTTACAGAGTTTCGGTACTAGGATATTCTTAAACCTCTTGTAGTAACTAATTGTCAGACCGTCTGGTCCCGGGCTTTTCCCAGGGGCTGATTCCGCTAATGCCTCATTTATCTCTGCTTCCGTTATGGGGTTTTCTAAATATTCTTTATCGATTTCACTGATCCTGGGGAGTCTCGCCTTATTTAAATATTTATCAGTTTCTTTTAGTTTACCTTCTTTATCTATCGAGTTGTTTTTTACCGCATATAATTTCCCGTAGTATGTTTTGAATGATTCGGCTATTTCTTTTGAAGAGTATACCATGTCCCCGGTTTCTGTTTGAATTTTCTCTATGTAGTTCGTAGCTTTTTTCTTTTGGAGCATCCTGGCTAGATATTTAGTGGGTTTGTTTTCTTCTTGATACCTCACTTTATTTAGTTGATTATAATATTTTTTAGTTTCTTGTTCCATTAACCCACGTAGTTCTTCTCTCCTGGACGTTAATTTTTGATATAGCTTTTTATCTGTAAGCCCCATTTTATGTTGTTGTTCTATTCTGAGGATTTCCTCTCTGAGTTTATTGCCCCTCTCTATACGTTCTTTTTTTTTCTGCGCGCCTCGTGCAATCAAAATCCCCCGAATATACGCCTTATGGGCATCCCACAGGGCCTGCCCAGAGATTCCTTCGGTCTCATTCATCAGAAAGTACTTCTCTAATTCCTTACTCACTACTTCCCCCCCCTCCTTATCAAGAATCAGCGTGTCATTTAGTCGCCACCTAGAGAAACATTTACTTTGTCCGGGAATCTGCATTTTCATTTTTAAAGGCGCGTGATCTGACTGTGTTGTTATTTCTATACTTGTTTCTAGTACCATCTCTAGGGCTCTGTGTTCCACAAGAATATAATCAATCCTTGAGTACGTCCCGTGCACTGGGGAGAAGAATGTGTAGTCCCTTATTTTGGGGTGTTGTGCCCTCCATGCATCAACTAGTTGGTTTTTATTCAAATTTTGAATTAACCTTTTTAATTGAGTGCTATTCCTTCCCAGTACCCGGGACGTGCTGTCAAGTACGGGGTCTAGACAGAGATTCAGATCTCCCATTATAACTACATGGCCACTTTTAAATTCTTGTATTTTGGCCAGTATTCCCCTCAAAAAATTTATAGGGTTTTTATTTGGGGAGTAAATGTTAGCCAGTGTATAACCAATATTTCCTAATTTTCCTTTCAGGAATAAATATCTTCCTTCTGGGTCTGCTTCTCTTCCTTCTACAGTGAATCGAATATCTTTACCGAATCCTATTGCTACTCCTCTTGCCCTCTTTGAGATCGTATCCCCATAGTACCATTTCGGGTGATCTTTAGAATAAAGCCTACTCCTTGACGTGTGTGTTATATGTGTCTCCTGGAGAAAGATCACATCTGCCTCTAGCTGTTTTAATTCTGCCAGGATTTTATGCCTCTTTTTTGCTGTGTTGAGCCCCCTAATATTATAAGACAGGAAATTTAATTCCAATTTCCTTTTATCCATATTCTCTGTCCTGACCATGTTTTCTTTTTTCTTTTCCCTCTTTTCCTCTTTCCCTCAGGGTTTCACTACTGACATCTTCCTCCCTTCCCTTCCCTCCCATGCCCCTCTCTCCCGCCCACCTCCCCATCCGCCCCACCCCCGCCCCCCCCCCTGGTTTTGGCCACCATGCGGCCCTCGACTTATCAATTGGCCTCAAATCTCTGGCCATTTCTAAGTCTTAATGCTCTAAGGTGGGGTTCGCCTATTGCCTCCTTTCCCTCCCTTCTTTGATGTATCTCCTCATAAGGGGGGGAATGGGACTGCCTCCCCCAGCCAATCAGACCTCGTACATCCCCTTCCCTCTCCGCCCCCCCCCCCCATCTCCCCCGAGATTTTTATCTCTTCCTCTCCTGCTTCAACATTTAGATTGAGTGACTTTTAAAATATTTCTTCAAGCTCATCTGTCCAACCGGGTAGACTTGGAGTTTGAATCTCCAATTTTTCACAGAATTCTCTTAACTCTTCAGGGAAGCTTAATTTCGCTGTTGTTCCATCCTTAAATGCCAACAGGCAAGCCGGAAAGCCCCATCTGTATCTAATATTCCGTGTTTTCAACTGTTCCAAGAGAGGTTTCAGAAGACGTCTTCTGGATAGGGTCTCATATGCTAGGTCCGGGAAGATTTGTATTTCTGTTTCCATATATTTTAATGGGGGGGTTCCCCTTAATTTCCTCCAGATCTCCGCTTTATCCTCATAGTGTTCAAACCTTACTATGATATCACGAGGTCTTCCACTTCCTGTCTCTTCGGATCTTATCCTCCCGACCCGGTGCACCCTTTCTAACATGGGGAGTGCCTCCTCTACATTTCCCAATATGGGGCGGAATATGTCTTTCAAAACCTCCCTTAAATCTTCTTTCTTGTTCTCTGGGACATTTCTTATTCTCAGATTTAATCTTCTATTTCTATTTTCCTGATCTTCGAGTCGATAGAGAATTCTTCTCTGATTCCGAGAGATTAAATTGACTTGCGACTGTACTTTGTTTAGCTGTTGTTCTTGGTTCTCAGTTCTTTCTTCCACGGCTTCTACTCTCGTTAGTATATGCCCCAAGTCACTTCTTAACATACTAATATCTGTTCTGATAGAGGTCTCCAGTTTTTGGAGCATCTCCCTCATGGCCCCTTTTGTTATTCCCAGATCATCCGTCCTATGATCTTCATTTTTACTTAATTCCAATTCGCTCTCCGTTGTCAGTTCGTCTCTGGATTGGTCCGGGGTCTCCCCTACTGTTTTTTCCGCCCCCCTGTTTTTCCCATGATTTGGGTGTCCTTTTTCCTTCCCTCCTCCTCTTGGGCTAGCTCCTTGAGTCATATATTGTTTTATGGTGCTTTCCGTGGTGGAATTTTTTGGGGTCTTAAGGCCCCCCTTAGCAGTTTGTTTTGAGGCTCTACTCATTTTGCTTTTTTTTGTTTCACGTGGTCGTCTACCCAGTTTGCTGATCTCCACACGTCCACTTTCCGCGGCTGGTGGTTTTACATCGGAGATTTCCCTCCGATCAGCCCCTTAAATATATCTGCTAGAGTAGGACCCCTTGGGTGTAATTAAGCAATTTTCCACCCTGAGTCTGTCAGCCGTTGTACTTCAATAATTGTTTCTCCTCCCAATTCGTGGTCAGTTAGAGGCAAGTAATTTCCGTCTTAAACATTTGTTGTTTCTCTTTTTTTCCCCTTTCTTTTCCTTTCTTCCCTTTTTTGGAGACAGAGGGAGAGGGTCCAATATAAAAATATGTGGTACCCCACTCAGATTTGTCTATTACGCAATAGTGCCCTCCGTCTCAGTTTCCTTAATGTACACCTATAGGTCACATGTCATGATATCTCATTTATGGATTAATAGGGGGTTTCCCTATTAGGGGAAGAAAAGAAAAAAAGAGAAATTGGAGAGTAGAATCGCTTTTCCATGCGTATGGTGTCCTTCGTGTAATTTCCTGCAAGCTGTATCTGTGTTGCTCAACCAAGTTACACCACTACTCAAATGTTGGGGAATGTGCGATTTTAAGCGATTTTTAGATGAGCCTGCAAGAGTGCCATGCGATTCTTTCAAAGGGATTACCTTATATTATCCTCTTAACGTTGCATTTAAAGATCCAGATTAATTTTCTGGGAAAATTAGCAGCTAAGGAGGTGTTCTTTCATTCAGCATTTAAACGTATATGTCAAGTATCATACTTGTTTCACTCCCGTTCACCGCTTTCAATATGGTTAGTACTGTTCATTCATTTACCTTGGGCGTTGCCCTCATTCCCACTTAGTATCTTATAACTTATATTCTGTTTACCATTAGTCTCAGTAGCTAGCACATTGTTAATCAGAGTTATATATCAGCGGAAAAACGTATGTCCTCATTCATGCTTTCTTTTTACTCTTACTCCGATGGTAGTTTAAGCAGGATTTTCTTAAAGACAACTATGTTTTACAGGAATGTATAGCACTTATCTGTTACACTTGTTTATCTTCCTCGGTTCGTCCTACGGATCACCCTCCACGTTCTGTTAAGCTACTGTTATGCTACTTCCAAGTGGGTAAGAGGACAGAGGGAGAGGCCTGATATCATGCTGCCTACTTACAATGCATGTATTATAATCATACAATTCCTCCGACACATTTGTAGCTTGGTTTCTCTGTATATAATATCTGTTTAGATAGTCCCAGCCGCAAGCACAATATTTATATGTCCCACAGAGAATATGTATCATCCATCAGATTGTCCCTTTACTGCTGTTACAAGCCTTTCTTTACCCTTGGTAGTTTAGACATGCTGGTATTTAGGAACACTGATACTTGCAAAGATATACGGCACTTATCTGGTTATTTTCAGTTGTCTCCCTCAGGATATCCCCAATTAGCCTGCGGACATCCTTCCACATTCCTTTGAACCCAGTGTTCCAGAGAGATAGGGGGAGTAGCAGAGAGGAGAGCTGTTGGCAGCAGCAAACACAGTGTTAATCTGAACTATATGACCCAGGGAAAACGTATGTCATCATTCATGCTATCTCTTTGCTTTTATTCCAGATTTGTTAACCATGGTAGTTTAAGCATGCTCTTATTTAAAACGACTATGTTTTACTGAGATATATTGCACTTATCTTATCTGTGACGCTCGTTTATCTTCCTCGGTTCATCTCAGCCTGCAAGTAACTCTCCGCGTTCTGTTTAGCTGCTGTTATGCTGCTTCGGAAGAGATGGGGGGGCAGCGGGGGGAAGAAAGGGTGTCAGCAGCTATTTCCAGCACTGTTTTTTTTTTATCTGCTGGCCGGCAGATAGGCAGATTCCGGAGTGGCGTCTTGCGGTGGTGTCTTTCATCTGCCGGAGCCTCTCACCCTCCGGCGTGTTTCCACTCAGCATTCTTCTTCCGCGCGCCTTCTCCTGCTCAGCCTCCTCGTAACCCCTCCCTCCCGCAAGAGCGTTCCTACGTCATCTCCCCCGCAGCCCAATCTACTCTATGTAGTTCTATGGTGGTTGCGTGAAATCAGGCTTTTTAACTTATAAGTTTTTCATCAATGTCCAGCATCCCTCTCTGTTTTTTTTGTTTTTGTTTTTTGTACTTGGTTGGGAGATACAGAAAGTAATTGGAAATCCAAAAATTTTGAGTTGTCACAAAAACAGAAAATGTGGAGAAATCTTTCAATGGGTAAACCTATTATGGCGATAGCTTTCAAAGAGGGCTAATCCCCTTGCTTTGTGGAGACCTCCTTTTAATTTCTGCTGCTTCTCTAGGACAAGAAGTGTATGGAAATCTCACCATTGGGACACAGACATCCCTAACAGGGGTCAACTCATAATCATTCCTTACTTTATCCAAAACTAGAAAAAAAAAAGGTTTTGGTTTCACATACACTTTAAATATTTTTCAAACTTGTTCATACCCTATTAAGACACTGTTATCACTAAATAAAAATGCAATGATGTAAAAAAAAATATTAATTGCTATTATTAAGTTGATGGAGAAATATTACTTCATTGTTTATAGAACTGCTGAGCAGAAAGAGCAGAGTCTATATAACTCACTAATTCATTCAACATTTATATGTTACAAATAAAACAGAGAAATTGGCTTATTTAACAAACTGAGTTTTTTACCAAAAAAAAAAAAAACGATACTTTTAAAAAACATCTTACAAGTTCTATAAAAACAAGCAATGCATTTGACGTACCATTTTCTGAAAATAATCTTTCTAAATTCTGGATATAAATTTACACAGTCAGATCCAAAATTATAATAGTATTTTTCTTGGCAGTAGAAGGAACTTTTCAAAATCATTCACCTATCCAGGAGGGCAGAACAGGACATTTCTATGCCAAGAATGTGCTCGTTCTCACTTTGAATTACTCAGGTTAGAATGAAAAACAAATCTGAGCTTTTTATGCACCAAATATGCCAGGACAAAACTGATCAAAGAAAAGGCCGCCCATGTGGGGTCTGCCATGTCTGCAGTATTTTAAAATATAACAATTTATTTAATTAAAATTGTGTTTACAGGGTAAAATCTTTTAAAAAGACATAAAATGTGTTAGGAAAACCAGGAAGAGTAACCTCTTATGTCACTCCTGGTTTCCGACTGCCTCCAAGATGCCCTACATGTTACATCATACCCACAAGGCTTCTTCTTCATTAAGATGCATTACAAATAGAAACAAAAATATTTCCTCTACTGCTGGCTCATATCTATGTTATGCTGTTCAGGAATATAGACAAGGGGGATATAGGGGTCCAACCCCCAAAAAAGCATCTATGCATGGTGCAGGCTAGGCAGTTGGAGATTTGTGTCCATGCTGTATTTACTTCTCCCTGTCGACCAAGGAATAGACAGGCCAATGGAAGAGCAGAGGGACGATTTCTTCTTGGCTTTTTCAGTGGCCAGATAAGCCCCACCCACCAAACCCATGGAGAAAGATGAAGGAGGATGTGCAGCCAAGAACTTAAGCCTGACCACCAACCCATGGAAACCAGAGCCTGGGTGAGGACTAGGGAGACATTGGGAACAGAGGCCTCAACAGCTATGTGCTTGAGGGGAGAAAAAGAAAGTACCTCTACATCCAGCTCTGCCCTCTGCTGGTCATCAGGGACATTAGTAGAGAAGGGAATCTAGGCTTTGTGGTCTACCTTGCTGACTACTTTCCAAGACGAGAAGCTTAGAGTCAGGCAGCAGAGTGGGACAGTGTACATGAGACGAATGGCGGTCAGGAGGACATTTACAATGCTTTGGTGTGGTGAGAGGCCTTTGGTTACCTTTATTTGTAGTAAAAATTGCTTGCTGTTTATGGAGCTCGCTGACTCAGTAGAGCTCTACCCAGGATCCCTTTGGAGTATTACCTCCAGAGGTTTCTACATGTCTGGTATATTCTAACTTGTGGCACAGTAATTAAAGCATAGTTTGTGGGTACAAGGACTTTGCCATATGTTGCTATATACCGTATACAGCGAGTAAACACAAATTTTAAAATACTCTCAAAGTTTGCACAAATGTGCCACACACAATTTGCCTCATTATTCTCCTGTGTATGCCCAAGACTGATGTTTAGTGTAAAAGAATAAGTATATGAGCCTATTTACATTTATGTATGTGCTTTACTTTACAGGCTGCTACACACGCTGAACTATACCTTAAGCCTGACTCATTTGTTGATGTGTTCGACAAGCAACACAGTACCTCATTTGACTAGTACTGATTAAGCAATCATGTGCATTACCGATACTCACACCTGCCCTTTGTCAGTAAGGGTTGCAACCGTTATAAGCCTAATTTTGAGAACAAGATGCCATTCAGTGCATTGTTTGATGTCCCTAGCATTGTGACCTGATTCGTGTGATCACAGTTCATTGTGAACTTGGCCTGGATATTCAACCATGAGTTGGCTTCTGTTTCTGAACCTCACTGCTCAAATATCTCTGGCCTTGAATTATTTAAGACCAACCCTTCATTTGAAAGCATCTTGCACCATGTTTTGGACTGCCACTGGAAACCTGAGCTCTCTCCATCACATTTCTAAGGCCAGCTGAACTAATGTACTACAATACCACCACTGGATTCTATAAAAATAGCCACCATATTCCTAATCAGTTCTGTATGCATCCCACCTATAGGTTATCTACTGATAACCAGCATCTCAACCAGCGCTATGCATATCCTGAGAGAACTCCAACACTGGGCTTACCAGTGCTCTGATAAACCCCATCATAACACCATCTGTTTGGGCCATTTGTAAAAGAACCGCTGATAAAATTGACACCCAGGATGACACACATCTGGGTATAGGAGCCAGACTTTTGGTTTTTCATCTTGTGGTTCATTACCACTTATGCTGAAGTTAGGAGCTCTGGCATGGTTGAGTGCCTTCTATGTGAGTGTGCTATCTTGATTTTATCTGATATTAAACATTCTGACAGAGAGCACTAGATTTCTTTTTGTTTGAGTTTCATATACTGCTGATTAAGAGCATGCAGCACTGACAGGAGGTGTTTGGGATTAAAGAGCAGACCAGGAGCATTCATCTAATACTACCCCCATTAGGGGACTGCTTGCTTAGACCCACTGGTAAAACAGGGGTCTAAGTATAAGGTAAGCGGCCATCCATTGACTGGTGGATTACTATTGTTGAGCACATTTACTTTGCAACACAGAGGTGGAAGATCACAATCTATTCTTTATTCATTAGCACAATGAACTTTTGAGTCAATTTTATTTTGATTGAATTTCACTGTTTTCCTTTATTGTAGCAAATTGTTTTGCCCTTAGAACACAGTGATACATAGTTATTTATATGTATTCTCTTGAATGTATGACACATTATTGCTAGTTGTGCCGCACCTTATTGTTTTGATTATACATTTAAAAAAAACGTGTTTTGCCTACTGAAGCAAATTACATTTTTAGAAAACAAAGCTGAAGCTTTCCCCAGATTTAAAGTGATTGTGAATGCTTGTTTTTTAATTTTTTTTTAAAATAACAAACATATCATACTTACCTCCAATGTGTAGGGGGGTGCTGGGGGGCCGGTCACTGGCAGGTGTTTTGCATAGGATGCATTAAGGTGAAAAAACACGAGGGTTTACAACCCCTTTAAGGACCTAAATAAAGGTGATAGACGATATGAAGCAGCCTTTATCAAACCAACTAAGGATTTTCACGTTTAGATATAACCTTTACAATTTGCAGTGCTTATGGCATTGTACTGCATTGACTTATGCCGCGTACACACAATAGTTCTTTCCGGCGGACCAGAGTCTGTTGGACAATTCGATCGTGTGTGGGCTCCAGCAGACTGTTTCTTGCCCAAAGTCCAGCGGACCTGGATTTAAAACATGTGGGGGGCCACAGGGCGCCCCCCTTCCCCAAAGCACCCACCCCCCATGTTGAGGGCATGCAGCCTGGTACAGTTCAGGAGGGCGCTCGCTCATCCCCACCCCCTTTCCTGACTGGCCGGGCTGCATGCCCAGATAAAGGTCTGGTATGGATTTTGGGGGGAACCCCACGCCTTTTTTTGGCATAGGGGTTACCCTTAAAATCCATACCAGGCGTCGGGGCTCGCAAGGTGTCAATGTCACCGATGAAAGCTGCGAGATTGACTTCCTTCTCTAGTCCCATTGTACCTGGAGTCACGTTCAAATTGAACGGACTTTAGTCCATGTGTGGGCAAGTCCATTCATTTTGAAAGTCCATCAGACCTAGTCTGCCGGAAAGTCCGTTTGTGTGTGTGCAAGTCCGCTCGTTCGGAAAGTCCAGCAGACCTCCTTTGCAAAGTCCGGCGGATTGTCCACCTTACCAAGTCTGCCGGAAAGTCCGATCGTGTGTACATGGCATTAGAATCATAGTATTAATGATGCATAAAGCAGGATGTGATCAGAAACCACATTTTAGTTTTTTCTAACATGCTGAGAAGCACACTATCTTAGCAACAAATGGACACATATTTTTTATTTTATTTATTTATTGTTTTTAAGGTTGAACTGGATGGACTTGTGTCTTTTTTCAACCTGACTATGTAACTATGTAAGTTCCAGCAATAAATAATAACAGAAGCCAGGTTTCCCTTCCCACCCCCCATTCTCCTAACACTCCTTACCTTTATACACAGCACTGCAGATTCAGGCTGTGAGTAATTACCTTTAGCAACACACATCTTTTTGGTGTCTAGAGGGAGGAGCTGAAGAAGGAGAGAACAGTCAGTGCCTTTTCTGGCTCTATCCTCATCTGCAATTGTAGCTGTTGGATCCAGTCATTGTATGACTGTGGGACTCTTAGTAGCAATGCTGATGTCAGTATTCAAGTGATCCAATTGACCGCTGGGCTTGAGGGACCTTCTATGTATTAGTAATTCTCCAGGCCAATTCTGGAGAGTCACAAGGTCTACATATAGGGTGTGTGCAGCAAGGCTGCTACTGGCATTTCTGCTTTTACCAGTGTCAGCAGAGCAATGGATGTACAAGTAGCAGAGTAATAATGCAGTCGAAAGAATAGTCTTGTCTTAAACAAAAGCATGTAGTCTTGTTTTATAGTGAGGGTTCAAGCAGGTTGCTCAACAGTTGGCCTCCCTGTTTAACACTTTAGATAGACAATTCACCATGCAAACAAGCTAACAGGAAACTAGTAAGAGGTTAACTGTGATCTGGTGGTACCACACAGGAGGATACAACAGCTGAAGTGAAGACAACACAATTTATTAATAAGCATACAACATACAATATATAACACACACAAACTAATAACATAACACTATAACACACGTGCAAGTGAAACATATTACTAATTACAAGCTAACTAGCTTTGTACAAATAATCTCAGGGAAACAGGCAAGAGGAAGTAGGGTAAAGCAACGTCAGTCAAGGGTCAGGATAGCAGAGGGAATATCAGGAACAAGAACAGGTGCACAGGCAAAATGCTGAGTAAAGGACATACAGCAGGTGGGGGCTAAATAGTCTCCCAGTAGCTAGTCTCAGGTGGTGGTTAATGCAACTTGGCTGTCTGTAGGGAGACACCCATTGGTGGACATTAGCATTGCACCATTCTTGCCTACGAACTACAGTGTCTGTAAAGTAGCTGTGTGGCACTCACTCACCATTAGTATCTCAAGAGAGAGCTCAAAGTGGTGCATATTGAAGAGATTGCCTTTGGAGAACCCATACTTCTGGCCTCTGTGACATCACAGCATTGGGTCCTAGTGCTCCTAGTAAGTAAATAGCAAATTACAGCAATCCAGAAACGTCTGGGGCACTCTTGGCATATCACTCTTCTTTATTTAATTTTAAATTCAAAAATTAAAAACAATTAAAACATATCCACCTGACGAACATTTCTTGTGCAAAGTGCATGCTTTTTCAAAGCACTTGAATCAGGATAGTAGAAGGAATAGCAAGTTAGAGTAAGTACAAGAGATGCAGATTAGACAGGATCGAGTACAGCACAATGTGAGAAAAGAACATACAGCAGGGTGGAACTAGTCTTTCAGTGGCTAGCCTCAGATGGTGGTTAATTAAACTTGGCTGGCCAATGGAATATACCCATTTGTGTAGTTTGGGATTCCACCATTCCTACCAATGAACTACAGTGCCACCAGCAGGTGCTTTGGATATGCTGCATGTTCCTAACACAAGCAGGTATACAGCTTGCCAAATTTGACAGCCTCTCTAAGTTTAAGGCCATATTTGCCTTCTTTTGTGTCCATAGTGCAATGCTTAATCATGATCTATATTCTCATGTTCATCACTTGCACTGCTGCTTAACAAGGGCCAGATTTCCTCCTTCTCTTCCTCATCCTCCACTTCCTCTTACATGGCAGATGCTTTATAATGGTTCTTGAAAACAACATAGTAATAAATTAAACATGAATTTGATTTTCTTCCTTACCATGCTTTATTAATGTCAGTGGTTCCTTTCAAAAAATGATGAGGGGATCACTTACAGATACAGTTTGCAGAGCTAACAAAATGTTGTTTACCAGCAGCCAAAAAGTGAACATAATACTGTAATAACATGTTCATGAATGCACTTGTTTTGGGATAAATATTTAGATTTAAATATACATATGGTATAAAAGTGCAGCACAGTGGCTAAGTGATTAGCACTTCTGCCTAACAGTGCTAGGGTTGTCAGTTCAAAATCCAACTATGACACTACCTGCATGGAGCTTGCAAGTTCTCCCTGTGTCTGCTTTAGTTTCCTCCCATGCCCCAAAGACATGATGGTGCGTTAATTGACTCCTGTCTAAAATTGCCCTAGTAAGTGTGTGTGTATGAATGGGAGTTAGGGAACTTAGATTGTAAGCTCCATGAGGGCAGGAACTGATGTAAATGTACAATGTGTGTGTGTGTGTGTGTGTGTGTGTGTGTGTGTGTGTGTGTGTGTGTGTGTGTGTGTGTAAAGCTGTGTAAATTGACAGTGCTATGTACTGTAAGTACCTGTAATAAATAAAGTGCTAGCCAACCACCAATTGTGGCACAATGAAAGTAAGAGACTAAAAGAGTCAATGAACCCAGCAAAACATACTGCTGATATTTTCTTTCATTTCTTTATGTTCACCACCTATAGCTCCCAACTGTCCCTGATTTTAAGGGACTGCTCCTGATTTGGTACTCTATGCCTTTTTCCTCCTCATTAGTCCCTCATTTTGGTCTGATCACTAAACCTTTCATCCAATTTCTAAATTGCTGCATTTGTACATTTCAAAAGCCAATATAAACGAGTAGTGGTAAAAAAAAAAAAAAAAAACACTTGTGGGTTTACCTAATCTTTTTTAGTATAATTCTCCTTTAAGTGCATGTGGTAGGGGGTTATCCATTGCCTACATTCTTTTGCTAATAGGTGTCCCTCGTTCACATCTCAAAAGGTTGGGAGGTTTGACCACCCTTCTTCTCTGATGTTTTCCTTCCATCACTCTAAACCAGTTCATAAATCCTTTCCACTTCTACATTATCTTCACCAGACACGTCATAATTTTTTATACATCTCATGTTCTTCAAATAAATTTTTATTTTTTAAATGGAGTTAGGTTTAAATGTATAGAAAGGGAATAGAGATGGGGGGGGGGGGGGGTAAAAGAACACATACATTTTGGGTGCAATAAGGATGGTGGTTATATGTAGTTATTCTGTCCCTAGATTCCCCCCTTAATTAGATTTTTTTGGGGGGTTAATCATGGGGGAGTGTCAATTGTTTGTAGAGTAGTGTACTGTGGTGTGGAGTTTAAAGGGTGGTAGGAAGGGGTTCCAAATAGATGGGGTAAAAATGAGGGATGGGTAAGGGTACAAGGAAACAAGTGTGGAACTAGGGTGGCAGCTTTTTGCAGCCATCTCCAGACCCACCCCTTAATTAAATAAAGATTTCACAATATTTAAAGCTACTTTCACACTGAGGTGCTTTACAGAGGATACAGCGCTAAAAATAGCGACTGGAAAGAGAATCTCCTGAAGGCCTGAGGGTTTTCACACTGGAGTGGTGCGCTTTCAGGACAGTAAAAAAATCCTGTAAACCGCATCTTTGCAGCGCTGTAGGAACAGTTTATACACTACTCCTAAAGCGCCTCTGCCCATTGAAATCAATGGGGCAGCACCGGCAAACTGGTGGGAAATTGGCGCTGCAGCAGCGCTTTTCGGGCGGTTTTAACCCTTTTTTAAAACCACCCCACTAGTGGCCGGATAGCACCGCTAAAACAACGGTAAAGCAGTACTAAAAAAAAGCGCCGCTTTACCACCGACGCCCTCTCTCTTCCCTAGGGATGGGAATTTGGTGAAGGGGGTAGTTTATCTCTTTCCTTTTTTCTTCTTAGAATGTGGAAGAATGCTGGGAGAACCCTAGAATTGTATGTAGATTTTAGAGGATTGGGAATATTTTTTAATACCGTATATACTCGAGTATAAGCCGAGATTTTCAGCCTCTTTTTTTAGGCTGAAAGTGCCCCCCTCGGCTTATACTCGAGTCACCGCCGTCTGTCTACCCGATCAGCGTGTCGAGCAGACAGACGGCGGCCATTCCCCTATTCAAAAGCCGCGCCTCCCTGTCTGTGATAGGCGGAACACTCAATTTCCCAGCAGTCAGTGGTCCGCCTATCACGGACATCCGCTCATCCTCATACTACGGACGAGGATGAGGGGATGTCCGTGATAGGCGGAACACAGACTGCTGGGAAATTGAGTGTTCCGCCTATCACAGACAGAGGCGCGGCTTTTGAACAGTGGAATGGCCGCCGTCTGTCACAGACGAGAAGAGGTGCGGCGATCCTGGCATGGCCGCCGTATGTGCAGAAGGACACAGGCTCAGGACACAGGTAGGCTGGACACACAGGGCTGGACACACAGGGATGGACACACAGGGATTGACACACAGGGATGGACACAGTGATGGACACAGGGATGGACAGGCATGTCTCACCCTCGGCTTATACACGAGTCAATAAGTTTTCCCATTTTTTTTGTGGTAAATTAGGGGCCTCGGCTTATATTCGGATCGACCTATACTCGAGTATATACGGTATATATACTTTAGGAATGTCATGTATATAGGTATTTTTGAATGTCATGTTATGTAATGTTGTGTCTTTTTCTAAAAACTCAATAAAAATATTTTAAAGAGAAAAACTTTCTTGGATTTTATGGAAAGTCTTGAACCATCTTTGCTATATTTTCTTATAATATAGGCAGCACAACAAGAGACTAGTGGAGACCCAGATAAAGATAGTACTAAGTTTTAAAAAGCTGAAGGCATAGAGAAACGAGGGGAACCCTACCTCAAAGTCATTGTTACATTTTCAATCCTCAAAGATCAACAATATAGACAGAGGCAGAAGAAATGAATTTAGCTACTGTTATTTTAGGAAACCTGGACTCACCTATCTGGATCTGGAATCACCTATCATCTCCTGTGATACTGACTGTGTTTTTTTTTTTTGATACACCACTATGTCATAGATTGCTGAGCAACCACCAACCAGTTGGTGAAGAAAAAGACAGTGGGGTTGATTTATTAAAGGCGAATAGGCTGTGCACTTTGCAAGTGCAGTTGTTCCAGAGCTTAGTAAATGAGCAGAAGATCTGCTGACTTCCATCATCCAATCATGTGCAAGCAAAAAAGGGTCATTTTTATTTTCCTTTGCACGTATTTGGGTATTCTTTGCAAAGTGAAGCTTTGTCTCATTTACTAAGCTCTGGAGCAAAGTGCACAATCTATTTGCCTTTAGTAAATCAACCCCAGTGTCTCTACTCTGCAAAAGATGGAAAGGTTATAGCCTGCATGTGCAGAACCAGGCTTCTAATTAGTGTCTGCTGTATAGACTATACTGTTTATGGGGTGATTTACAGAAAGCCCCTTTGTAGATGTGAGTATATACCCTATTGTGTAGTTCTAATTGTTGTTATCATCTTGCATGTAGTATCTAAGCAGGATTCAGTGGCGACTGGTGGTAATTTTTTGGGGGGTGGACAGCAAACAGTTCCGTTTGGCAAGAGAGCATGCCATTATTGCAAGAAGCCTCATTCTTTCATTTACCAAAGTATCAAGTGCCTTGATAGCCAACAGGTTCAGTCCTATAGTCTGTTCAGGAAGTGTTATCTCACACATCCTCCCCACCTCCATAAAAAGAGCCACGCAAGTTTTGCCAACTGCTGGTCCTGCTTACCATGAGTTTTAAGAGTATAATCTGATTTTAAAGTTGGGGGTGCATAGGAAGCAGTAAGAGAGCTGCCTAAATAACTTTGTGAAAAATGCCAAAGCCAGGACCAGAGGAGCATGAAAGAGAAAGAGTAAAAGCTGATCACAGCATGGAGCGGATTGGAGAGAGGAGCAACCACTGGCTTAAAACATTGGTAGAGACAGAGCAGCAGCTAATTGAGAAGGAAAAAGAGATGATTTAAAGCATGAGTTGATCAAATTTCAGGAAGAGTAAGAGAAGGCAGAAAGTAAATGATCATGGATGGTGAAAACAGAGTGAAGGTACAAAAATAGACAGGGAATAGATAAAGCAAAATGTGCTCTGATCATGGACAATGGGCAGAATAAGTAAAACGGATCTTAGCCAGTGGCAGCCACTCCATACGTTGCATAGGGGCGCAGCCCCCCCTAATCCATCCGCCTGGCCCCTTATCTACATGCAGGGTGCCGGATGCAATGGATTCAAATGGTGTTTTCTTTTTTTTTAATCTCTAATTTGCTTCAAAAAGGGTGAGCTTGAGGCACAGAGCACTGCACCCCGAGCTCACCCAGTTGTGTGACAATATTATTATTATTATTAATATTAATATTCGCTATTGTCGCTCTACTTTTCCTCATGGCCAATCAGGAAGCAGGAGGAGCGCAATTGGCCAAGAGGAGAACCGATCGTAATGACAGGGCAGGGGGGAGGCTGTACAGGAAGATCTGGGACTTGGAATAGCTGCCCAGAGCAATCTCTCAGTGCACTGATTGAGTGCCCAACCGTGTGAGTAACACCCGCAGTGGGGTGGATCAGGTGGTCTGTTTGCTGCCCCTCCCCCCCCCAGCCGTCACTGATCTTAGCATAATTGGGGTAAGACCAGAGGTTACTGTGATGTGAACGATAATCATTTATTGCACGTAATGAAATGAATGCAACCCCAATGCACTTGGTAACTTTAAGGTACTTTGATTGTGTGACAGATGAAGAGAAAGTACCTAGTGCACAAAGAAAATGCCAACCAATGTGTGTCCAAAATGCTTTTAAGGGATTTTGCCTGATGACAAAGTCACTTGGAAATTAGAATTTTTTACTTACAAGATGTAAATAGTAGAAACCCTTTTACCCATTTTTGTTAAACTGACTGAGCTATATAAAACACTTTCTGTCCATTAAAAGAAAAATCTTTTATGAACTCATTGCAGCTTTAATAAATATATGCTATAACATTCACTAATGTCCCTCTGGAGCCTATATGTCCAATGTTGATTTTCCTTAATAGAATTCACTTCTTACAAATCCAACTAAAGTATTTAAACATTTACTAAGGTTGTCATAAACACTTTCCTTATACTTGATCAAATTCAGCTCTAGACTTAATAATGTTAACTGTAGTTATTTAATTTTGAAACACGAGGACCAAAAGCTCCGAAATGTATAAGATTATAAATCTAGTTACTGTGATGTAGCATTCCATGCACTGAGAAAGACAAATACACAGTAAGTCCCAAACAGGCAAGAAGGTTCAAATGGTCATCACAAAGCCTTACAAGGGACCTACTTATGATTTATGCCAGGATGGGTGAGTGTAACAAAAGATACTGATGCATTTCAATTATATGCCTTTGTACACAATTGTTACCATGAATTACATAGATTGTTCTGACTGTACAACCACCATATTGTTTGAATAATGTAAACCACAATTAGGTACAACTGACTAATGACAATCACAATCGTCCTGCACATAACTCTTTATCCTTGAAAAGCTGATACTTTCTCTCTGAAACCCTGGCAATTTGCAAATGCAAATTCTCACTTACAGTCCAAATCAGAGCTATGGCACTATCTAATGTGTAATGCACCTCTTCATAAGTCACATGGATTGCCTTGTGTGATGATGGGTTGGGCACGCTAGAGTCTCTAAGTGCACACTATGTAGGAATATGAAAACAAAGAGCATCATGGTTCTAACACAAAGGGAGGATTTATTAAAATTGGTGCACACAGAATCTGGTGCAGCTGTGCATGGTAACCTATCAGCTTCTAACTTCAGCTTGTTCAATTAAGCCGTGACAATAAAACCTGGAAGCTAACTGGTTACAATGCATAGCTACATCAGATTCGGTGTGCACCAGTTTTAGTAAACCTTCCCCATTCTGACCAGGTTATTGAGTCAGAAAAGGTATGTGCAGACACCTGCTATTAGACAGTTATGTTAAAGTCCAACTCTAGGCTATGTTTTCGTTTCCTTCTGGAGCTTTTAAAACCAGCATCTCTGGTTACAATACTCACCTTTAATCTGGAGTTGTACTCCACAGTTTCTCATGTTCACTACAAAATGTCCTCAGTTGTCTGGATTGAATGACTCAATTGACATCACTCAACCCAGGAGGCTGAGGAAAGATTGTGAGTGCAGGGCATCCTGTTATGATACCCTACATTTACAGTACAATATGTAAATGCAGAGAGCAAGGCTGATGTCACTATATCCAGAACAAACCACTGCTGGTATTATACCAAGGAGGAAAGGGGTTAAGCAAGTCAAGTGAATGGACAGAAGACATCAGAAAAAGAAAGCGAAAAAAAGCAAAACATATTTCTGAAGGAACCTGGGGGGGTGGATGGGGTTGCAAGGGGAAGCGTAGGGTATGGAGATACATTTGTGCCTTTAAACTAATACATCCTGCTGTCTGACAAATTGTTTTAAAGATTTGGCCATACATGTTAATCAATAGCCTTTTGGTTGCCATTTCCTTTTTCAGAGATAAATATTAAACATTAAAATGAGAAGCCTATGTCTGACTATAGGAGGAACCTAAAGTTCCAGCCATAACATTGAATTTTTCTTTAAAATAGATGATGGAGATTCTCTTTATACACATTTTTTAGTAAAATGGGAAACTGTTTTTATTGCTATTTGTGCCTCCCGTTCCTAGTGACAACTACTGCACTTTTTCTTCTCCTGCTGCTAGAGAGACAGGAATTCTTCAGTGGGCTTGCAGAGAGAAAAATCAATAGAAATTTCAGTTCTTCCCCATGCTGTCCAATACTAAGGAATTATTTTTTGCAGAAGTTAGTTTTTTCAGAGGCACTGTCACCTTGCCATCCAAGTGACAACTCTATGCTGATCAGGCATAGAAAAGCAAGAGCAAATGGTAGTTGTTCATCTGCATCTTACAGCACATGTTGCCAATTGGAGATAATAAAGAGCCATTGTTACCTTGCCCATTCAGGGCAAATTGACAGTGGTTTTTCTAAGGTGCCCTCTTAACCCACTGATACTTTGCCTATGCTTCCTGTCAACACCTTCCTCTATGACAGCTGACACTAAAATCCTTTGTGATGGATGGCATTGGGCATTCATGCCTAATGATTGGTTGTTTGACCCCAGCAATGCCCCATGGGAGGAGGTCAGATGCCCCCCTATACCCAAAAGCACCAGGTTTAGTTGTCATATGTTGTTGGGAAGGAGTGGCAGGGAATTGCTGACAATGTATCAGTGGGCTGGGGCACCTTTGCACATCCTACAGCATATGTTGTCAAGTGGGGATCCTAAAGAGCCATTGTTACCTTAAATGGGCAAGGTAACAATGGCTCTTTAAGATCTCCACTTGACAACATGCAGTGTAGGATGTACTGTACAGTAGTGACAAACTACTACCAACTGCTGTTGCTTATCTGTGTCTAATCAACATAGAGGAACAAAAGACCTCCAAATGTTTAAACCATTGAAGGTATATTTAGAAAGCAGTGAAACTGACATTTACCAAATATTCACTGCAGGCAAATCTTCCTGGTGCATGTGTTGTAAATGGCAATGACCATCACCAATGCATGGCTATTCACTACCAGTGAATGTCTTGTGAAAGTCACAATCATAGTTTTATAAATATGTCCAAATGTTGACAGCTAATACAGTGCATTGTTTTCTGCCTATATATGGTCACATTGTTACACAACTGTAAAATTTCAATGGATCTCTACAGTCTGCTTAACCACTTGCTTACTGGGCACTTTCACCCCTTCCTGCCCAGACCAATTTTCAGCTTTCAATGCTGTCACTCTTTGAATGTGCGGTCATACAAATCTGTACCCGAATGAAATTTTTATAATTTTTTTCCCACAAATAGAGCTTTCTTTGATGGTATTTTGTATCACTGTTGGGTCTTTTATTTCTTACTGAAAAAAAAAAAATATTTTGCAAATAGGTAATTTTGTCGCCTTCATTGATGTACGCTGATGAGGCTGCGCTGATGGGCACTGATAGGCTGCACTCATGGGCACTGATAAGCCGGCACTGGTGGACACTGATAGGCAGCACTGCGACCCACAGGGGGCACGCAGGGAGAGCATGCTGTGTGCGACTCGCAGGGGGCACGCAGGGAGCGTGTAAAGGGGAAGACATCTTATGACAGCCTCCCAGCAAAGTAGGTCCTCTCTCTAGCCATCATTCAGCTATAGAGTGGACGCAAAGGAGTTAAAGACTCTTTCAACTTGTGTTTTCATTAACAAAAAGATACTTTCTAACCACTTGAAATACAGGCCTTTTCTGGCACCTTTTGTTTACAAGTTTAAATCAGTATTTTTTTGTAGATAATCACTTAATTACTTAGACCCCCCAAACATTATATATTTTTTTAGCAGACACCCTAGGAAATAAAATGGCAATCGTTTCATTTTTTTATGTCACATGGTATTTGCTACTTTTTGGAAAAAATAAACCTTAATTAAATGTAAAAAAAATACAATATAAACCCCAATTTTTTTAATAAAGTATGAAAGATGATATTACGCCGAGTAAATAGATACCTTACATGTCATGCTATAAAACTGTGCATGCTCATGGAATGGTGAGAAACTACAGTACTTAAGAATCACTATAGGCAACGCTTTAAAAATGTTAACAGGTTACTTATTTAGAGGAGAGGAGGTCTAGTACTATAATTATTGCTCTCGCGCTAACGTTAGCAGCGATACCTTACATGTGTGGTGCGAACACTTCTGCACACGAGCACGGAGGCATGGGGGTGCTTTAAATCATTATTTTATTATTTATTTTATTTTTTATTTTTACACCGTCCCTTTAATTTTTTATCACTTCATCCCTTGTAATATAAAAAAGGATGACAGGTCCTCTTTATAGAGAGATCTGGGGTCAACAGACCCTAAATATCTCCTTCACCTTTAAAAGCAAAAGATCAATACTTTTTTTAAACTTTTGCTTTAAAAAAAATATATATATTCTGCTTCCACCCTGGATGTCACTCTGGTCCTCCAAGGCCATAGAGGTCATCAAAGATGATCTAGTCTCAAGCACACCATTAAAAACGGTAAGTCAGAGAAACACCAGCAAGCAGCGGGGGGGGGGGGGGGGGGGGGAGGGAACATACCCTCCTGCCACTTGGAACACTTTCAAGCCAGTGGCCGGCTGAAAAAACAAATACCAGGGTTATGGCTGATTGCTTCAGCCATAACCCTGGTAAACCACTTGCAAACCGCAATGTATATATACAAATTGCAATTGCAAATGACTAATTATTTGCTTCTGATACCATTTAGAAGTTATAAGCAAAGCCTAAAATATTTATGAGAGCCTGGAATATGCCTTTGCTTTGTCTCCTAGCCACTATGAACAGAAAAACACAATTGAGGCGCATACATGAAGCCATCCATGTCGATGGCCTGTGACTAGAGCTCCGCATCCCAGAGGGTTGCATCGGTGCACAAAATCAAGCCAGGCTCCTGGCACATACACCCGCCGCACGGCATAAGCCACGGGAACACTACGCAGCTGCCACAATGGTGCTGGGCAGCTCCCGACAGAAATCTAAGTACTTGCCTGGGCCTCCGCCAAGATGGCACCAGAGTCTCCTCAGCATGCAGGCTCGCAACGTTCTCGCAGGGTGAAACAGCTCCCACACAGAGATCTGGGTGAGTTGGACTGTGATATCCTGGCCTTCTCTCTGCCATCATAAGCTACCAATATACAACCTGATCTCCTTCACCAGTTGCATGCTTTAGAGGGCCTTGCATCAGACATCTGCCCAAATGACAGAAAGCCTCACTAAAGAAATAACGGAGCTTGTTCATCGTACATCGGAATTGGAACAAAGCTTTGACAGCCTAGAACTCACTGTAAGTAACCAGGCAGATGACCTGGAAGCACTCAGAGAGGAAAACCTATCCCTGCAATCCCAAATGGAGGATTTTAAAATCGAGCCTGCAGATCTAATATCCATATTAGAGGCATCCCTAAAACAGTGATTGACATCCAATCTACTGTCACTGTCCTATTCCAAGAACTCGCTCCGTCCATCCCCATTGAACGCCTGGAAATGGACCGAATCAACAGATCACTTACCCCATGCAAGCTGAAGGGCTCCCCACATGATATAGTCGCTAAACTTCACTTTTACAGGATGGAAAAACAGCTCCTGCAAGCAGCTAGACAGAGGGAAGCCCTCCAATTCCAAGGCCATGATTATCAGCTATTCACAAATCTAGTACAATCAACCATCTCCAAGTGCCGAGCGCTCAAATCACAACTCCAAGTTCTTCAAAGCCACCATATCTCCTATATTTGAGGGTTCCCCTTTTCTCTTCGATTTACCTACAATGGCTGCAAGCACGCCTGCAAATTGCAAGAAGACCTCCAATCCCTCCTCCAGGATCTGCACCTTACTGCCCCAACACCCTCACCCAAATACCAGCGCTAAAGATTACGATCTGCATCCAACTCACCACAGAAGACTTTCGCTTCCATCTCTATGGCTGACAACTGGAGCTCTTCCAAATGTGGTAGATTCTGATCCCCCCCCCCCCCCGGACCCACCTGATTCCGTGGACTGATGCAGATTCTCTACCTTCCAGGGCATTCCCTGTTTTTTCATCCACACAGGGAACCCATACTATTTTTGATCCTGAACTGACCTTTCTGCTTTCCCTGCCTTCTCCTTAGTGCTCCAGTCAACCCACAAATGTGGATCACACACTGTTCTTACCACCTCCTAACCTCCAACTGAATTGACATTCACCACTAAGGAAGGAAGACAAAGACGACTAACAGGTTTTACTGTTGCTAAATAGTTCTTTAGCCCCTAGGGCACGATTTGCTTTTCCATCCTTTTTTATCTTCTTTTTGCAAACGAATTTCCATAAACTAGGTTCCTCGCTCTATTAAATTGGGGCTGGGAATTAAGATGCTAGGTCTATGACCTCCTCTCTTTACTAAATCAATAGTTTTGTTATTTAGACCTTTGGAACCTAGCCACGAGATGTGTTCCACAGACACTTCTTGCTGCTACACCCCTGTGATTCCTCATCTGACCGCCCACATCTCCTTCTCTACGAGACTCCGCCACCTTATAGGTGAGATCTTCACACAACTAGAGCCTTTTCTAGGTGTGGAGACACCCTTATGGGTTACAGGACCGTCAGATGAGGATCTAATGTTTAATTGTTTTTGGGCTCCTATGATCTCAATTGGTTTGCTATGTTTGTTCCTAGAATTATAACATTATATGTTTGTGGTATGACTACTTAGTCACCCCTGTTTTTATCCCATATTCTGCTACCACACACGGGCCATTGAGGCTAGAAAAATCTCCAGCAGGAGGTTCTTGCCTTGCCCAATGATCTCATCCTTGCCCAGTTCCCAAAGGCAGTGGTACCGCCTGTCTTGGCTATCTAGCCTGGTTTTTCTTCATTATCCACCTTCACTTCAATCCGCTATAGCTTGCAGCTGATGCAACCTCACTGTTGCCCCCATCCTTGTCCACAGAGGCTCTGATAGATTCTTTCTGGACTCACATTTTCCCTCTGAATAGGTCCTACTGTAATGCTCAGATGGAACACAATTTGACCCTCATTCTCTTCTTTCCTTTGACTCCTCCATGTCACCTTCTAACCACTCTTCTATGCTACCCCCTATCTGCTTTCTCCCTTCTCCTTCCTATTTTTAGCTCGTCCACACACTCTCCTGAAATTCCAATTTAATTTTTCATCATAGCTCACTCTCAATGTTCAAGGGTTGAACATACCTCAGAAATTAGTTAAAGCCTTTCACTCTTTTGCATCAGCAGAGGCTCATGTGGTATGCCTGCAAGAGACTCATTTCTCTAAACTCCACACTCCCAAGTTCTTCGACCAAGCTTATCCACAGATCTTTACCACTTCAGCAGACACCAAGCAGAGAGGGGTCCCGATAGCCTTCTATCGAACCTCCCCCTTTACACTCCGGGCAGAAATCAAGGACCCCGAAGACAGATATATTATCTTGACTGGCCGCCTATTTGATAAATAAGTCACGGTGGTATCATAGTATGCCCCTAATCTTAAGCCCACACCATTCCTCATCCATTTATTGCAAGTCATAGACAAACATAAGCGTGGTCCTGTACTGATTGGTGGGGACTCAAATCAGGTGATCGACCCCTTCCTAGATAAATCCCCCTTCTCATCCCCATCCAGTCCACAGAAACTCACATTCCAACAACTATCACAACACCACTCCCTTCTCGACTCCTGGTGCAAAGCCAATCCCGTGAGACAACAATTCACCTACTATTTCCAACCGCACAAAATTTCTTCTCGTATAGACCATATATTTATAAGCGTTGGAACATCACTGACTCTCCTATCATCAGTCATCATCCCACACACCTGGAAGGACCATAATGCTGTGGTTGCTACTCTAGAATCCCTGGTACCCAAACAGGGCGACTGCTCCTGGTGCCTCAACGACACTCTACTTATCCATCCCTCCCATAGAATGGATATACAGTGGGGAGAACAAGTATTGGATGCACTGCCGATTTTACAGGTTTTCCTGCTTACAAAGCATGTAGAGGTCTGTAATTTTTATCATAGGTACTCTTCAACTGTGAGAGATGGAATCTAAAACAAAAATCTAGAAAATCACATTGTATGATTTTTAAGTAATTAATTTGCCTTTTATTGCATGACATAAGTATTTGATACATCAGAAAAGCAGAACTTAATATTTGGTACAGAAAGCTTTTCTTGCAATTACAGAGATCATACGTTTCCTGTAGTTCTTGACCAGGTTTGCACACACTGCAGCAGGAATTTTGTCTCACTCCTCCATACAGACCTTCTCCAGATCCTTCAGGTTTCGGGGCTGTAGCTGGGCAATACGGACTTTCAGCTCCCTCCAAAGATTTTCTACTGGATTTAGACCTGGGACTGGCTAGGCCACTCCAGGACCTTGAGATGCTTCTTACAAAGCCACTCTTTAGTTGCCCTGGCTGTGTGTTTTGGGTCGTTGTCATGCTGAAAGACCCAGCCACCACCCATTGAATGATGTTTCCATCTCCATGTTTCATGGTTGGGATGGTGTTCTTGGGATTGTACTCATTCTTCTTCTTCCTCTAAACACGAGTGGAGTTTAGACCAAAAAGCTAATTTTTGTCTCATCAGACCACATGACCTTCTCCCATTCCTCCTCTGGATCATCCAGATGGTCATTGGCAATCTTCAGCCTAGACATGTGCTGACTTGAGCAGGGGGACCTTTGCGTACGCTGCAGGATTTTAATCCATGACGGCGTAGTGCGTTGCTAATGGTTTTCTTTGAAACTGTGGTCCCAGCTCTCTTCAGGTCATTGACCAGGCCCTGCCATGTAGTTCTGGGCTGATCCCTCACCTTCCTCATGATCACTAATGCCCCACGAGGTGAGATTTTGCATGGAGCCCCAGACCAAAGGAAACTGACCGTCATCTTGAACTTCTTCCATTTTCTTTTATTTCTCATGTCTTTATTGAACACACACATTAGGCTGAGTTCACATCTAAGCTGCACGTGGCTCGCAGCAGGGCTTCTTCCATTTTCTAATAATTGCGCCAATAGTTGTTGCCTTCTCACTAAGCTGCTTGCCTATTGTCCTGTAGCCCATCTCAGCCTTGTGCAGGTCTACAATTTTATTCCTGATGTCCTCACACAATTCTCTGGTCTTGGCCATTGTGGAGAGGTTGGAGTCTGTTTGATTGAGTGTGCGGACAGGAGAGGTTGGAGTCTGTTTGATTGAGTGTGCGGACAGGTGTCTTTTATACAGGTAACAAGTTCAAACAGGTGCAGATAATACAGGTAATGAGTGGAGAACAGGATGGCTTCTTAAAGAAAAAATAACAGGTCTGTGAGAGCTGGAATTCTTACTGGTTGGTAGGTGATCAAATATTTATGTCATGCAATAAAATGAAAATTAATTATTTAAAAATCATACAATGCGATTTTCTTGATTTTTGTTTTAGATTCCGTCTCTCGCAGTTGAAGAGGACTTATGATACCAATTACAGACTTCTACATGCTTTGTAAGTAGGAAAACCTGCAAAATCATCAATGTACCAAATACTTGTTCTCCCCACTGTAGCTATGGCCATCAAAGATTATATAGTCAACAACTCTACTGAAGACCTCTCACAGCTGACCTTATGGGAAGCCCATAAACCCATACTTCGAGGTGTCTTTATTAGCAAGGCTGCTCATCTTTAAAAGGAACGCCGCATACTGCATCAACTGCTTGAGTCTGCCTTTTCCCAGGCTCACGCCGCATTCCAAGATGACCCCACACACAAACAGACTCTAGCCACTTAAGGATCAAGCCTCTTTCTGAGATTTGTTGTTTACAAGTTAAAAACTGTTTTTTTTTGCTAGAAAATTACTTAGAACACCCAAACATTATACATTTTTTTCTAACACCCCAGAGAATAAAATGGCGGTTGTTTCTGTCACACCGTATTTGCGCAGCAGTCTTACAAATACACTTTTTTTAATTAAAAATAAGACAACAGTAAAGTTAGCCCAATTTTTTTTATATTGTGAAAGATAATGTTACGCTGAGTATATTAAGTATATAAGACCACTCTTATTGGAAACAGGACAACTCACTGAAGACGAGGATAGCAGGGTTATGGCAGCTAGCTGCTGCCATAACAATGATATTCACCTTCAAAGTACCAACATATATTGTCGTGAGCTGGTCCAGAAGTGGCTAGACAAGGCCAAACTGGAACTAGACCTCTTTCTGACCGAATCTGCTGAAAAGGCCCTATGTCAGTCCAGACACAAACTTTACATGAAAGGCAATAAATAACCTGTCTTGCCCTGACCCTCTTAATCTAAAAATGTTGTCCCACTTCCGCAAACACCTTTCAGACCTTTACTCTGCCAAAACCACCTTTGATGAAGCCCAGGCTAGATCACTCTTTTTTGATCTTAACCTCTCAACCCTATTAGGCCCACAACAGGCCTCCCTTGAACATCCCATTTCAGATATAGAAGTAAACACTGCGATCAAGGCCCTCAAATCCAACAAATGCCCGGGCAAAGATGGCTTTTCAGCTGCCTATCACAAGCATTTTGCAGACATTCTCACCCACCTGCTAGTTAGGGCTTTTAATGTGATCCAGAAGGGCAACTCATTCCGAGCCAACTCCCTTTCTGCTATTGTCTCCATGTTGCCTAAGCCACACTCAGCCTGGGCTAACTACCGCCTCATCTCATTACCTAACTTAGACATCAAAATGATGGCAAATATCATTTCCACTTGCTTAAACCAGATCATTGGGATGCTCATACATAAAGACCAGGTGGGCTTTATACCCTCCAGGCAAGCTGGAGACAATGTTAGGTGGGCAGTTCTGATTGCCCATGCGGCCCGGACTCGCAACATACAAACCTGTTTTGTGTCATTGGACATTAAAAAGGCTTTTGATACATTATCATGGCCCTATCTGAACTTTGTATTCTGTGACTGAGGATTTGGTCCCCTTTTTCTATTGTGGATATCTTCCTTATACACCTCCCCTATCTACAATATGCAGGGTATAAGTCTGACCCCTTCCCTGTACAACATGGTACAAGGCAAGGGTGCCCCCTATCCCCAGTCCTTTTAGCTTTAGCTATAGAACCCTTAGCCCATTTAATCTGTTCTAATACAGATATAAAAGGCATTGAACTGGGAGTACATCAACATTAGCTTTGCCTGTTCACAGACAACATCCTCCTTCTCATCTCTTCCCCTAAATCTTCTTAAGACCCTAGATGAATTTTTGGCTATATCAGGCCTAGTGGTGAACCACAAAAATCAAAAGCTCTTAACATTTCACTAACTCCATCACTCCTTATCCAATTTCAACAGGTTCTCCATTCTCCTGGTCACACATTATATCCCTTACCTTGGCATCAACCTACACGCTGACCTTGTAGCATTATACTCATCTGATTACTCCACAATGCTAACACAACTAACCAAACTCATGTCCTCTTGGTCTGCGCTACCCCTGGCATGGCTGGGCCGCATCAGCATTGTTAAAATGACCATATTGCTGAAAATACTGTATCTATTTTGGGTATTGCCAATCCCCGTCCCATCCCACCTTCTTTGAATCTTACAACAAAACCATACCTTGCGTCGCCAGGAACATACTTTTCCCTCCCAAAACAAGGGGGGCTTAGGAATCCCCAACTTTACTAAATACTTTCAAGCCACAGAAGTAGCCCAGTTACCTAAATACCACACCACACAAGAAACAGCACTATGGGTCTCAATTGAATCTGTTGACTTTGATCCATTATCAGTAGCCAACATGCTATGGCTCTGCCGACGTGACCACAAAACCATTCGAAATCCCAGTTTAACCATCTGGGACAGACTTAAAAACAAATTTGGCCTCCAATCCCCACATAACCCATTTCTGTCATACCTCCGTAACCCGGCTTTTAACTCTGCTTGGATCTCCCCCGAGTCCTTCAACAGATTGACTTCATACAATCTTATCCGAGTATATACGTTTACCACACCAGACACCTTTAAGCCATTCCCATCCCTATGCAAAACCCATAGTCTCTCGAGCACAGAACTTTTCCGATATCTCCAAAGATCCACACGCTTGCGGTCTAATTTCCGACCTCTACAATCAGCTAACTGATTCCCCACCCCATACTTGCAGCTAAATGGGAGAGAGATCTAGGCCTTCAACTAGACGCCAAAGACTGGACAGACATATGGGAAGCCACTAAATCAGCCTCTCAAAATATTGTAGCATTGGAGACAAACTGCACTGGTACCTTGTCCCTGCCCGGATCTCTAAATTCCTGGCCTCATACTCCTCTCTCTGCTTTCACAGCTGCACAGAAGCAGACACCCACCTCCACATTTGGTGGACCTGTCCACTTGTTACAACCTTTTGGACTGAAATTTTCCAGATCCTTTCCACATTGTTTAACAACTCACTGGACCCTAATCCAGCTATAGCCTTACTCAATAAAAAACCCCAAGAAGTGAGCCACCTCCAGTTTAAACTTCTCCTACAGGTTACCACTGTGGCTAAACAAACTATAGCCAAGGCATGGAAAACCCCTCTTCTCAACATTACAGAGACCAAAAACAGAATCACCAGAGCCATGATTCATGCCAAAATAGAAGCAGTCCTACAGGATAAAACTCCCAAATATGAAGGGCCGTGGATTGAACAATTCATCCCCTCAGATTTTGATGAAACGCTATTATCCCCTTGAATGTTCTGAAAATTCTGATGCCTGAGTCACATAGTTACAGATCATTAACAAGGCCCTAACACACCACCCTCTGCGATTCCCCTTTTCTCTTCCCCCTCCTTCTCTTCCTCCTATATCTTTCCCTTCCTATATTCTTTCTACCCCCCTGTCAGATTCCATAGACACTAGCCACCCAGACTTACAATAATGCACTCTAACTATATGGATATGTCCTGATCTCATCTAAATTAGATGTTTCAGGATTTTGACCGACTTGACAACCATAATATACCCCTTCATCACCACTCTCATCTATCATATGTTTTATCTTCTTTCCTCTCATTTTAATCCTTATATCATTAGATGCCCCTTGTACACTGGGCTACACGTTACCACCCATTGCTACCACCTCTCTGAGGGTTCTCTCCTCCTGAAGCTTAGTGTACACGTATGGCATTTCTTGACCTCTAATGTCACAGAACATTACGATAGTTATATACCGTATATACTCGAGTATAAGCCGAGATTTTCAGCCTCTTTTTTGAGGCTGAAAGTGCCCCCCTCGGCTTATACTCGAGTCATCGCTGTCTGCCTGCTCGATCAGCGTATCGAGCAGACAGACAGCGGCCATTCTAACATTCAAACGCCGCGCCTCCGCCTCCGCCTTCGCCTGTGATAGGCGGAACACTGAATTTCCCAGCAGCCTGTGTTCCGCCTATCACGGACATCGTCTCATCCTCGTACTACGGACGAGGATGAGACGATGCCCGTGATAGGCGGAACACAGGCTGCTGGGAAATTGAGTGTTCCGCCTATCACGGACATCCGATAGGCGGAACAGCAGTCAGTGGGAAATTGAGTGTTCCGCCTATCACCGACGGAGGCGCGGCTTTTGAATCCTAGAATGGCCGCCGACGAAGAGCTGAAGGACGGAGGCTCGGCTCGGGACGGGACGGGCCGGGCCGGGACGGGCCGGGCCGGGACGGGACGCAGGCTGGACGGGACGCAGGCTGGACGGGACGCAGGCTGGACGGGACGCAGGCTGGACGGACACAGGCTGGACGGACACAGGCAGGCTGGACACAGGTAGGCTGCACGGACACACACACACACACACACACACACACACACACACGGATGCATGGACACACACACACACACACACACACACACACACACACACACACGGATGCATGGACACACACACACACGGATGCATGGACACACACACAGGGATGGATGGACCCACAGGGATGGACGGACACACAGGGATGGACAGGCATGTCTCACCCTCGGCTTATACACGAGTCAATAATTTTTTCCAGTTTTTTGGGGGTAAATTGGGGGCCTCGGCTTATATTCGGGTCGGCCTATACTCGAGTATATACGGTACCTATATGTTCTAACTTGATCTGCCATTGTGCCATTATGCAGGCTGCGACCCAATCAGTTAAACTTTACTCTTTGGGATTTTAAGCTATATTCCCCTTCTCCAGGGGCTACACTGTATATCTCTACATTTTGTGAATGTTTTCTTCCCTTTTACCAATATAATATTTGAACAAGAAAAAAAAAAAAAATAACAGAAAAACACAAGCTATGGTTCACATCAATGTTAAATCTACCCTACAAGATAGAATAAGTAAATGTATGAAAGTTTGCAGGTCCTGGGTGGACTACTTTCTCTCCCCCAATTTTGACTCCTCACTTTTCAAACCCTGATCCCTTGAGGTAGCATCTTGAGTGGTCACGAGAGCCGCAAACCATGGCCTATATGTCCCCTGGAATTACCTTTACCCTCTCTCCCCTCTCCTCTTCTGGGTCTTTCCCTTCTTTCTCCCTCACTTTTGCTATACTTGATTTTTTTAGTTGTCTAAGGTCTTCATCCCTTTTTTCTCATTTGGATCAAGTTTTATATGGTAATAGCTCACCCCTCCTCAACTATAGTAGAAAATGATCAATTGCTAGACAGAGATATTATATTGCTCAGAAATAATCCTTTCTATGCTTCTGTATAACCTATCCACCCTCCCTGAGTGGAGATCTGGTTAAACTATATAAATTTGTGGGGATCTTAATTTCCCATTTTTTATACTGTACTTAAAATTATCAATAACATTTTTTGAACAAGAAAATATTTATTACTCTGGACATAATATCAAACAGCATTCGAAAAAAATAAGTAAGCAAAAACAATATACTATAGTAAACTCTTTCTGCAATATAATGATCAGTACTTAGTGCATAGCAAAACTTCAGGATGCAGAGACAAATCTTTAACAGAGACCAAAACGAACAAGTAGACAATGAGCATTCTTGCCCCGACAATATTATACATCTGATTCATTGTGTACATTCAGTGGTTTCCACAAAGGAGGGAAATGTGCAAACATACAGTAGGTATACTGAGTGTATTACAATACAGATGCCATAAAAATACTATACTAAACACAAGATGCATAATATTTAGACAACTATGTTATGAGTGGGCACCCAAACCAAATAAAATTGGCAACAGCACCCTCTGCAAAGGTAACTGTCAGTGCTCAAGACAGATTTAACAGTTACTGTGGCTGAAACTATTCACATATTTAGCCAACTGGCCTGTACAAGAATTGTGTATGCTCTATAATTACAACATGTAATAGCTGGAGTCTTGATGGCTCAGTCCACTGGCACCAAGACACAAAACCTTTCACCTTGAGGTCACAGGTTCAAGTCTGTCTCAGGTCACTAGTAACCAAAAACAATTAACATCTGAAAGTCATTTACAAACTGAGTGGATTATTTGTAATCTAATCCTCCTGTGTCCACATCCCAAAGTGACATTCACTATTGGTAGTGTCAGGAAAGAAAATAAGAATTAATTGTTCATCAATTTGACATTTAGCTACTTACTTATACAGCTTAAAAGTTCACTAATTTTTCCTTCATGGGTGGATATGTAGAAAAATTTGATAGCGTTTTTAATATATTGCATGATAATTACTAGGTTATATTGCTGACATTTTGTAATAATAATATATCCCTACAAAACAAAGACTTGTTTCTTTTCTATGAGCAAGGCCATAGGCCAAGTGATTTGCTAAAGGTCATGCAACCCCAAAAATGCTTTAATTTACAGTAATGGGATAGACATCTTTATATGATGAAAAATTTACATCTACACCAGTTGCTTTTTAGGGGATTCTAATATTCAAAAGTTTTTTACCCCAACCCAAATTTGGTAGCAAAAAAACGGGGCTTTAAAACCTGCCTGCAATTCTTTTCTGATCAACGGTAAAAAGCTGAATTATTTTGCAAAAACAAAGTGGTTTTACTTTGACATAGATAAATGGCATCTCATAAAATTCGTTACTTATGGTCCTCAAATAGCTACCAATATTAGCACCTATTAATACAACATAGAGTATACTACACACTTAATAGTTCTGTCAATAAACCAGAAAAATCAATCAGGCCTAGATTGAGTAAGGAAAATGGGAACACAAGTGGAGCTGTTGGCCACAGTGATCAATCAAGTTTTATCTTTCACTCTAAGAAAATAAATGAGAATATCTGATTGGTCTCTCTAGACAATAATTCTGATTTTTTTTTCATTTTTATTAACAGACCCCTTTTCAATTTCTAAAGTAGTTGCTGCTTCATAGCTAAGCCATAATGAAAGCTTTGGTGCCTCCATAGCTAGCTGAAAACTGCAGATCAGTGCTGACCCTAACTTACTATTTTCTTTTTGTTTTTAGGGGTTTTCTGGAGTTTCTCACAGTCATCTGCTGGCAATTAGGGATGAGTTTGATGTTTGGGTGGTCAAACATAAGTTTGACTCAAACATTGGGTTTTCGCCCGTTCGCCAAAGAGCAAACCTTATGGGGCATTTGCGGCAAATTCAAGCGCCGCGTAACGACCCATAATGCACTGCGAGATTGCAGTGCATTGCTGTACGATGATTCATACAATCACAACGCCCTCTGCTAAGAGAGCTATATTTGGCCAAAGACAGGATGCTCAGGGGGACTAAGGGGGACTAAGAGGGGGACTAAGTCTACGCCCCACACTATATAAGCCTGCTTACACTGTGGCGATGTGTAGTGTTGTTGGTGTGGACAGAGAGATAGCTTCATTTAGATTAAGCAGGCAGGTTATTCAGTTAGTGGCAGTGTATTTGATATATATACAGTCAGTCTAGCATATATATATATATATATATATATATATATATATATATATATATATATATACTCTGCATTTAGCCTAGACTATACATTCAGTGTTTACTCGATATTCAGTCAGTGCAACTTATATCTACAGTGCGTTCTGTGGTGTACTGTTTCTAACACACTTCAGGCAGTGTATTAATACATATATATATATATATATATACTCTGGTCAGCGTGTTGCTGAGGCTTCTTTCAGTCAGAGGAAGAGCAGTGGAGCAGGTTGCCAGCTGACCGATGCCTTTAAACAATTTTTCAGTCCCCAGCACCAAGGTCTGATCAGTTCAAGCAACCATCCCCAGTGTCTGCATTACAGGTGCAGGAATATCTAGGGGCAAAAGCAGACTTGGGGAGTTTTCCAATAGAGCATCCACTGGGTTACTAGGTCATGAGGATGGACCACTGGGCAGAACTTGGTCAATATGCAATTGAGCTACTGGCCTGTTCTGCATCTAGCATGCTTTCTGAATGCACATTTAGTGCTGCTGGAGGGTTTGTAATGGATCAAAGAGTGCAATTCTTGATATAATATTTCACAGCAGGGCCCATTCCTGTGCCCAACAAGAGTATCTGCAAGGGGTTACAGTGTTGTGGCACCACCACCCAAGGCCCAATTTTTCTGTCCCTTTTTAACAGGGGCATGTAATTACAATTCTTGATATAATATTTCACAGCAGGGCCCGTTCCTGCGGACAAGAAGATTTACTGTGAGGGCTTACAGTGTTCTGGTACCACCACAACCAAAGGCCCAATATTTCTTCCCCTGTTTAACAGGGGCATGTAATTACAATTTTTGATACACCTAAGGCCCAATTTTCTGCAGAGTATATCGGGCAGGCCGTATAGCATATATACTGCTGTTCAGAGTATATAGTGCCTGGGGGCCCCCCACACCTTTTTTTTAATTTGGGTGCAGGGTTCCCCTTAATATCCATACCAGACCCAAAGGGCCTGGATAATGGACTGGGTGGGCCCATGCCTTTTTCCTTCAATGATTTTCATCTATATTGCCGTTACCCGACAATACATTACAGCCGCGAGTAGTTTTAAATGACATTTTTTCCTTTAGAAATGTCATTTTGCTGTGGTATTGTTCTAAACACGGGAAAAATTCGCTACTTTACAGGCATACTAAGGACACCCCCAGGCGCAATATTTAAAGGAATATTACATTTTTATTTTTTCACTTTAAGCATTATTAAAATCACTGCTCCTGAAAAAAAGGCTGTTTTTAAAACTTTATTTTGCATTGATACATGTCCCCTGGGGAAAGATCCGGGTCCCCAAACACTTTTTATGGCAAGAACTTGCATATAAGCATAGCACATAAAACATTTTTTGCCTATTCGCATATTCTGCTGCAAACCAAACCAGGGGTGTTGTTTGACAATACACTAAAGTGATTATGACTTTTATGTAATTAGCCACAACATAAAGCTAAACTACAGACAGATAAAAACATCCTTTAACCTAGATATGTAGTCATTAAAAAAAAATCATTAAATGTAATTTTACAAACAAATAGCATAAGTATATACATTTGTTTTTATATTAGCTTTCTGTAATCCCCTACAAGCAGGACTATGACTAGGAGAGTTTAGCACTCTAGGATTCAGATCTTGTTTGCATTTCCTTTCAGGATTGGAGAACTGATGGAAGACTTCATCACTGACCTGCTGCTCATTTATTGTCCAGGCAGTATTGATGGGCATTTAACCTGGTCATAGACGTTGCGATTTTCTTCGCCTAGGCGGCCCGAACGGAAGTGGGTACCTGCCAAAACGAGTTATTCGCTCCCCCCCCCCCAAAAAAATGACATGCCACATGTGGCATGTAAGGGGTGAGAAGTCCTTAAAGGGGAACTTCCACTTTTGGGTGGAACTCCGCTTTATAACTAGGCAGCCGTCAGACTTGAGGAAGGGCTGAAGCAAGCCTGTCTTCTAACTACTCCTGCCTTGCTATTCAGTGGAGTTTCAAATATGCTGTAGTGCCGATGATACATCAATAAGACTCGGAGTGCTCCAACCTGTAATTTCTGCTTTTGCTATATATTGTATACAATATATATATATATATATATATATATATATATATATATATATATATAGATATATATATATAGATATAGATATACAGTATACTGTATTACTATGCATTTTTCAGTATTGTTCTGAATATGTTCTATTGTTTAAATTTTGTTTGGATGTCCACATATTTGTTGTACAATCATATACTGTATGTTAAATGAATCTGCCTGAAAATTATTTTCTCTGACAATACTATCAAATCTACTTTAAACCAACTTCACTCTGTGTGGGAAGAGAGGAAAATCAGGATGACACACTTTGTTTAAGATGTAGCTACAGAAATGTCTCGCTGTAGAGGAAATCTCATCCTGTAGATGACTTCCTTAACTACAAATCTCTCCTATCTTATTTCAGCTCCCTCCCAGGTTAAACAAAGGTTCTTTTCTTTACCAATCAATAGACACAGGTTTAAGCCAGCAGTCTCTCTCACCTCATCATTATATGTGGGCAGTTTTTCTTCCTTCTCCAAATAACCTCAAAACTACTATGTACTTCATCCATCTACTGAGGGCACATGGCTCTTTTCTCCCACCGCATACAAGCTCCTAATTGTATTTCAAATGCTCCCATTTATTACACACTTTATTGCATGTCAACAGAAAGAGAACAAGAACATAGAACACTTACTACTCATTGCATCAGACATGCAGAGCCCGGTGTAAAGAAGAGTAACTCATAGCAACTAAGGCATAGCAACAAGGCATACATTTTATTGTCCTGGCTGTTCAACACAGATGAATGCTGACATCTAAATAAGAATTGCTATAGATTTCTGCAGATTATACATGCTAAAAAATCATTAAATTTAGGTACTGTTTAGGGGTTAAATTAACAGGTTTTACCCATACACACGATCGGCAATTCCGCCAGCAAAAGTCAGATGAGAGCTTTTGGTCGGAAAATATGATCGTATGTACGCTCCACCGGAATTATGGCCAGCAAAAGATTGAGAGCATGTTCTCTATTTTTCCGATCATCTGTACAAATTCTGACGTGTAAAATTCCTACGCATGCTCGGGAACAATTTGACGCATGTGCGGAAGCACTGAACTTAATTTTCTTGGCTCGTCGTAGAGTTGTACATCAGAGAACTTTTGTGTGGCCGTTTGTATGCAAGCCAAGCTTGAGCGGAATTCCTTCGGAAAAAACTTGGCCCCGCTCGTGTGTACGGGGCATAACTCGCTGTGTTCGATTTTACATACACTATATTGTCAAAAGTACTGGGATGCATGCCTTTACACGCACATGAACTTTAATGGCATCCGTAGTCCCTAGGGTTCAGAATTGTGTTGCCCCACCCTTTGCAGCTATAACAGCTTCAACTCTTCTGGGAAGGCTGTCCACAAGGTTTATGAGTGTGTCTATGGGAATGTTTGACCATTCTTCCAGAAACACATTCTATGCTTTCAATTTGCTACAAAATGTGAGTTGCCTATATGGAGAATGTTTTTAATAAAAACTGCATTTTATATCTACACCAGAGGCGCCCCTCTCCTTGTGCTTTTGTTGTCGGAAAGTCCCATTGTGTGTACGGGGCATTAGGCTGGGATGCTATTAAAGTTCTATTAAAGTGCTATTAAAGTTCATGTGCGTGTAAAGCAGAGGTGCCCAACCTTTTGAAGAGCAAGGGCCACTTAAGTGACTTGGCAACCAGTCACGGGCCACAATGAGCGGAGCAAGAGGATGACAGGCCCATGTCCAAACTGCATATGCAGAGCAAACACGAACACAGCCCACTCTATGGTCCCTCCGATCTGCCAGATGGAAGTGCACAGATACATCTGCCGCTCCATAGAGGTGAATAGAGGGTCCGTTTGGGTTGGACTAATCATGTGAAAGGGGCTTAAAGCCCCTTTTCCAGTGATGTACTGTGATTTACCCAAACTGTGGGTGCAGCACAGTGCACCTCTGGCATTCCTGCAGGTTAGCTGCACTTTGCCATAGACTTCTAGTATATCCTGCAGATGTAGTGCACTTTCTGAAAGTGCACCAAACCCGCAGCTACTAACAGAAATCTATAGCACAGTGCAAGTAACCTGCACATACATCCATATATACATTGTGATTTTAGTACTATACTTGCCTTTAATAACGGGCTTCCATTCTAGTATCACCAGCTGTTGCTATCCCAGGCAGAGTGCATTTGGTTATCACTCTGTGACAGGAGCCGGCGCTATACAGGAAGCATCAGCTTATGCGGCTCTGCTCCCCCCACAGCCACTTGCTTCCTCTATCGGCATCTTAATTCACAACACTGATGCAGTTTTGTGATGCTCTGGGATAGAGGGTTGGCAACCCTAGATCTGGGCTTGCGACCCACCATCCCAAAACAGGAGGTTGTGGGCCACATCAGAGGGTTCCACGGGCCACTGGTTGGGCACCCCTGGTGTAAAGGCAGGGGTCCCAAAACTTTTTACAATATAGTGTATGTTTCACGGTGCAGAATGTATTAGAAATAATAAGACTATACAATAGCAGGAACTGGAGAACCAGAGATATTGCTGCTGGAGTCCTAAGACATAGCTGAAGCCTGTGAGCAATTTAGCTAATTTGCTTCTGCTCGTAACTAACATGTTTTGTAGTCTTGACAGTAGTGACCTTCTAAAGTTACCCATATAGCGTATGACAGTTTCTAGAATGATGAGATTCTTGAGAGATCATTTTTGCTTACACACACAATTCAGATCATCAGTGGTCAGATGAGAAACCACCAAGACTGTAAAGGTTCATTCACATATCAGGGCTGCAGTGAGGTTTATTGATCCTGTACACCACATGTCTCACTATAGACCATGCTACAATTCAGATATGGGGTTTCAAATTCTTGCATACATATATATCAGTGAGACACTTTGCTCTAGAACATCTTATCACCACAAATCCACAGCTTTTTCTGCCTTGCTGTATAATTTGTGAGCGAATCCTGGCTCTAAGTGGGTTTAGCTCTGAAAGTACCATGCAACTATAACAACAAAGACGCCAAAAATGTTGATCCATGAACAAATTTAAAGAGGGCCTGAGGTGTAATAGCTTTGTTAAGCAGAGGAAATTGCATTACCCACCACTGTTGTTGCCTGTAGGTGCTGTGTTTTTATCCATTATTGACTTACCTTGTTCTATTCTGTGTCAAAGGTGCCCCCTGCCCAGGAAGTGCACTGCTATTTCTTAGAAAATATTCAGATGTTTAAGGGCAATAGTTAGGCACAGTTAACACTGAAATAAATGGAAATCACAAAGAACAATTGAATGTATTAAAAAAAATAGAAATGTGACAACTGATCCAAAATATTATACCTTGTTATAACGACAGGAGGATATACCCATTTAGTAACACTGGTCTCATGCATCAATTACAGTTCAGTTAGAATGTCTACTACCCCATTAGTTTTCTCCTCATATCAGAATCTGGCTGAATGCAAACTACACATTGGGGTTGATTTACTAAAAGCAAATCCACAGTGCACTGCAAGTGCACTTGAAAGTGCAGTCACTGTACATCGGAGGGGTAGATCTGAAATGAGTGGAAGCTCTGCTGATTTTATCATCCAATCATGTACAAGCAAACATGCTGTTTTTTATTTTCCTTGCATGTCCCCCTCGGATCTACAGTGACTGCACTTCCAAGTGCACTTGCAGTGCAAAGTGGATTTGCCTTTAGTAAATAACCCCCATTGTCTTTCTTTTTCTTGTGTGTGGGCTGGTTATTCTATCTGTTTGCAGGATCCATTAATATTTTTTATAATTGTATGTAGGCAGGTGTCTACTAAGATCCAATTATGTATGGTTAATAAAAAATAGCTGGTGCTTCCTCCGATTCGTTATTTTCTCTCTTTCTTGTTTACATCAAAATTGCAGCCATTTGATGGTTAAAGTGTTTGTTAACCCAAAACCCCAAAAAAATAAAATACGGATTCTGGTCCTTTAAAGCAGATTAAACAGCACAGTGTTTGTGCTGTGTGATCTGACTCCCTCTAAACTGTAAAAAAAAAAAGAAATCCTCCACTTCTTGTATGCCCCTCTCTAAACTGACCATGATAACCAGGGCTACTCAGCCCTGATCACCGTGGTCAAAGTGCGTCCCTCCCTCATACGCTGCCCTGCTCTGCTCTCCTCTTAACCCCTCAACCCGCTCCTTCCTGCCTGTCAGCAATCTCTCTGTCTGTCTCCACTCTCTATTAGAGGTTGGCATAGCAAACTGTGTAAATCCTTTCTAAAAACGAGCATTCTAAATAACTATTTAAAGCTGTCTTCAGGCCGGTCAAGTGACTCGCGGCCGCTTTACAGCTCCGAGATAGGGCTTCTGCAGGCGGAGCCGAGCCGCTACGTGATCTACCCGGCTGATGTCAGAGGGAGATCATGGTCCCTCCTGCAGTAGATATATATCGAAGATGAAAAGCAGCCACGAGTCACGTGACCGGCCTGAAGACATCTCTAAATAGCTATTTACACTGCTCATTTTTAGAAAGGATTTACACAGTGTGCTATGCCAGCCTCTAACAGAGCAGCCGGCAGTTTTAAAAAAAAAGCCTTAACAAACATTTTAAGTAAAATTCCTGTCAACCAATACAGTAAGTTTGCTAGAAATCAGTAGCATCAAAGCATTGATGAAAAATAAATCAATTACATTAGTTCCTGTATTATGAGAGGCTAATTTTGGGCTCACAAAATAGTTGCTTTTAATAAATCCAGATAACATGCCCCCTTCATTTAATGCCTAATGCACACAGGCCATTTTTCCTGCTGCTTTTAGGAGCGTCAGGAATTCTTTTTTACAGCTTAAAAACGCCTCTCCGTTTTATTCTATGTGTCCATGCACACATAGGCTTTTAGGAGCTTTTAGTGGTATAGGAATTTTCAAGCTGCAAAAAAACCCCAGGACCAACGCATTAAGAAGACCAGCATTACAGCTGTAAAAACACTTGACGTCAAGCTTCCCGACCAGCGCACGACGATGTACGTCGGCAGAATGGCACGTACAGACAAATGTACGTACAGGTACGTCCCTTTGAATTTGCCACCATGCCATCGTGTGCGCGTGTCAGTCAGGACCCCCATGAGTCTGACCGCGGGTCCTGCGGACTCAATCGCCGCGGGATTACCCGCGATCGTCTCAAGGGGAGGAAGAACGAGGAGATGCCGATGTAAACAGCATCTCCCCATTCTGCCTAGCAACAAGTGACACTGATCTCTGCTCCCTGTGATTGGAGCAGAGATCAGTGATCTGTAAAACACACACGCCCCCACAGTTAGTAACACTCCCCTAGGACACACTTAACCCCTACACTGCCAATCCCTGGTTAACTCCTTCACTGCCAGTGTCATTTACACAGGAATCACTGCATTTGTATAGCACTGATTGCTGTGTAAATGACAAGGGTCCCAAAAATGTGTCAAAAATGTGTCCGCCATAATGTTGCAGCCACAATAAAAATCCCTGATCACCGCCATTGCTAGTAACAAAAAAATTATTAATAAAAATGGCATAAAACAATCCCCTATTTTGTAAACGCTATAACTTTTGCGCCAACCAATCAATAATCGCTTATTGCAATTTTTTTACCAAAAATATGTAGAAGAATACGTATCGGCTTAAGCTGATGAAAAAAAATGTTTTTATATATATTTTTTGGGGATATTTATTATAGCAAAAAGTAAAAAATAATGTGTTTTTTTCAAAATTTCTAAATATTTTTTTGTTTATAGCACAAAAAATAAAAACTGCAGAGGTGATCAAATACCACCAAAAGAAAGCTCTATTTGTGGGAAAAAAAGGACGTCAATTTTGTTTGGGAGCCACATCGCATGACAGCGCAATTGTCAGTTAAAGCGAGGCAGTGCCGAATCGCAAAAAAGTGCTCTGGTCTTAAGCCAGCAAAATGGTCCGGGGCTTAAGTGGTTAAGCTGTAGTTGTAATTTGGGAATGGAAAATAGAAGAGGGCAGTGGTCTTAAAGAAAAATACTGCTAAACGCTAACGTGGCTAAATGTGCTAAACCAATGCAAAATGCTTCTAAAAGCATGTTTTTTTATGCAGCTTTTTCCTGGCCTCAGTACTGGCTTTGCAGCTCTTTTTTTTTTTTTAACAGCCTGTGTGCATGAGGCCTAAGGGTTCATACACAGCGCGCATTTCTGTGTGTGTACACTAGAATGCGGCGGGAGCACAGGTTGCTGTGTGTGCTGCAATGTGTTGTTAATTGCATTGTAGTTTTTTTTTTTGTTTTTTTTTTTAATACCATGTAAATCTATGTGCAGCAGAACATTGCCATGTGTAACAGTGCATTGGTATGTGCTGCATGAAAATGCAGAAGCCCATTGATGCAGCACATTGGTGTAAACTGAAGCCATAGGACATCAGGTCAATTTCTTTGTTCTTTGGTTGGGGCAATGTTGCCCAGTGCCTGCCAACATTACCCTGTGCATGTGTGAACTCACTCATCCTGCTCTATTCTCCATCATTTAAAATATTGGCAAATTTTAACATGCAAAGCATGAGCATCATATTATTGCCATGATAAGTGGGTGGACTTGGAAGTTCAGGTACAGAGATCAAGCAGCTGGTGTCCCAGAGGACGATAAAAAGCTAGCGGGTAATTCATCTTGCCAGCATCTCCCAAAGCTAAAATATCTGTTATAGTTAGACTGACCTGTAATCAATCACCTTACTCTCTATCACCTTCTCTTACAGATATTGCCACTGGTGACCTAAATTACTAGTCAGATCATGTAAAAATTAAACCCACCACAGTAAAGTATGCATCAGTTGTAAGGCTGCGTGAATGTGATATAATATAGTTATAACAATGATTTAATAACACAGGCGCTGCGCATCTCAGTCTTTTCGTGAGCCGTTGCCAGTAATAAAATATTAACGTACATCTATATAATTCCATTTTGCAGCACACAGATGCATGAGGAGTATCAATTTATATAGATTTACAACTCATTTACATGCTTTAGAGCATTTTCAGAACAAGACACGTTTTAATGTTTAGCTGAATTTTATAGTGTAGAGCCAGTTCCCTTGCAAGCACCTATTCTTTAAGAAGTGACAGACTGTTTGTCAGTTAAACTCCCCCTGTCATGTATTCCGACCACTGCCAACTCATGCAAGGAGACCTTCACTTTTGCTGCTACCATTTGCACCCTGTGCAACCTTTGTCATTGATCACTGATCCAATCCAGTGCCCACATGTTCTTCAAATGCCTACACAAGTAATGAGGTGCTTGTGGTGTAAAATTAAACTGTCAACTGTCAGCGATTGATAACCACAGCGAGAGCTGACCTAGAACACCTGCACTAGTGGCCGAGACAGGTGTGACACGTTTGATCGTTGAAGCCTACCAGTCAACTTGACCCAAAAGTGTCCCTGTGTGTATTTTGTACAAGACAAAGTCATCACACTCTTCAGCAGCACATTTCAACCCATTGTTCACTATGTATGAAAGACACCAAAGCAGTCACTCAGTCCCCTGATCATCTTAGGATCTCTGCTCACTTTGCCACAGCCTGCTAGATGTCTAATCAGGACTGGCAATGTACCTGTTCATATAAATACAGCATATTATTGCATTGACATTTTAAAAGCGGCATTAGACAGCAATAATGTTTTCACCTAAAATGTTTTTCTTGGCAGGGGCACCTCTTTCTGTCAGAAGCCAGTCACTCAGATGTTTTTTTTCTTGTGTAAATGAGCCAGCAATCATTACCATTTCATCCATAAACACTGCTCTAGAAAAAATATACATTATTACTAGTAAAGACTGCCTCACAAGCACCTCACTGCTCACCTTTAATGATGTCGTGTGCATTGAGTATAAAACACTGGAAGATGTATTGAAAATATGTTAGTTTATAACTGGGCCTTCATGGCATGAATATCTCATGCTGTCCATACATAAGTTGAAGATCTGGCCAATTAGAATAAGCTTAAACTGTCCTAACACACATGAGATTGTTGCATGAAACAAAAGTACTTTGGTGTAAATTTACAATCTCTGAATACATACGGCTGGTGTGTAACGTCATCCCATCAGAGGGGCAGGGTTGCACTGCGTACCCCCGACCAGGGAGCTGCGAATGTATGCAGGTGGACAGCAGTGAGGGGCTGGACACCGCTGCTGTCAGCACAGTGGTAATGCCCTCCTGTTAGATTGCCTCCCCTAACGCCTTTATAAACCAGTGACCACTTATGGCTGCCTCTTGCTGCAACCATCTACTAGCCATGTGCCACTACATTGCTGTTATTAGAATGTTATTACTCTTATCCCTAGAAATCGTTAAACTAATATTGAAGTATGCTTGGCATTTGCTTTATAGAGAAACTATTTCTTTAATTTCCATAGACCCCTGGTTAATGGATTACATGCCATAAAATAAAACAAACAATTTCTCCAGCACCCAAAAGGACAGACACTAGTCAGGGATAGATGCACTGACTATGCAATCTAATGGACAATGCTTCAGTGGTGCCGCCCTCCTCAGGCAGGGGAATCAAATTCACAACTGAAAAAAGAACACACAGAGGGTGCAAACGCCTAGTGTATTGCCCAAGGTTTATTGAAGGAAACTAAACAGCCAAATTTATACTCACAAACACCAGATGTAATACACATGATATTCCCTGATGGTCTATCAACATGGCAACGGAAAAACGAATGATAGGCAATGTGGGCAGGCAGAGCTCTGAGGAAGGGGATACATCCCCGAAATGCATCAGCCTGCCGCCATCGCCTATCATTCGGTCATCCGTTGCCACGCTGATTGACCATCAGGGAATGTCATGAATATTACATCTGTTGTTTGTGAGTATAAATTTGGCTGTTTGGTTTCCTTCAATAAACTTTGGTAATTCACTAGATGTTTGAGCCACCTGTGTGTTCTCTTTGCAATGGATTGTATTCCGTATATGGAATGACCCCTCTGTGCTAAGTACATTTCTACTTCAGCAATTACTTATCAGCACTGGTTCCTATATACACCAGAGAAAATAAACTGAAGAAAGCATGTTTTGATCCCCTTTGACCCCATTGAAAATGTATACATATACTTATAGTGATCAGTCCCTTTTAGTAATGTCCACCATTACGTGTCTAGGTGGCTCCCGTGTTTCACTGGTTCTGTGGTCTTATTCTAGTAACCTCTTGTGTTGGTTAAGAGTAGATAACTGCACATTGGATTTGACCTTTTCTATTAAGAGATGGCTGTTGATGTATCTTTGTATTCCACGGTGTGGACCAGTACTATTGATAGTTTGACATCTGTACATGTGCCCATATATGTATCTTTTATGAGATATACTCAATGATGTATTTCTATTATAGAGCAGAATTTCCTACATGTTATACATCCCTGAGGAAGAAAAAATAAATTGTATTTCGAAACGCATTTGGTGTCTCTGTCACAGCATTCTTCAAGCTATTTAGTACAAATGTAGGAAAATGTTATTCCAATGTTTCATACAGTGATGTTGTACTGTACATGAATGAACAGCCACAACCAATTTGTATGGTTTAATACTTTTTAATGTCCATTTACCTTTGTACCAATAAAGATTGTAAATAGTTTTTGTAAATTTGTTTATATACTTGTGTTGCTTTAAGTCCCATGAACAAGAGGGGTTTATTGTTCTATGTGCCTCTTAAGCAGAAGCAATATACACTCATCGAAATTTGTCTAGTTGGCTGCAGCGCTGATCTGTGTGTTTTTAGGTGATGGGGGGGGGGGGGGGGGAGTCCCTGCTGTCAGAATACAATAGCACAGCGGGGGGAGATTCCCGCATCCACATAGCTTGTGTGGATGCAGGAGTTTTTTTTTTCATTCAACGCACTGGTTGAATGACAAAAAACTCTCAGTGTATACCCTGCTGAATTCTGAGGCTATATGTTGCCTTACCACTGCATGTATGCACATCTCATTCTAGACAAGGGGGGGGGGGGTCAGTCCCACTGTACTGGTTGTCCTCTTTCACCGCATCGGGTGCGGCTGGACCATTTCCTCTCTCAGTTGAGGTACGACTGTCATGTAATATTTTATGCACACAGTTATTTGCTGACTAACAGAGGCTTCTTGCATCTTATTGCTTCCTGTTCTGCAGATTGCATATCTAATTTTCCATGGCCTTAGTGGCTTCTCAGTCATTGGCTGTAGAGAAAGTTGCTAATTCTGAGTTGCTCCAGTCCTTGCCTGATAAGCTGAGGTGTAGCAGTCTACTGTGTCTGCTATTAATCCCAAATTAAAGGATACAGTGTAAGCTTTTATTGATGTAGAGGCCAATGCTCTTCAACTAGAGGACTGGCCTGTTGCTACTATCAGTGCTATTTCTTGCACTGGGTCATTTAAAACCCCTATGGTATTTCTCTTTTCACAGTCTTCCATAGAACCAGGGCAATGGTGTACATCAATCATCATGGAGGGAGAAAATGTCTCACCCCAGTAAGAGAGGGAGACCAGATGCACTCCTGGGGGAACTTCACATGCAAGCCTTGTCCATCATGTACATTCTAGGTATATACAATAGGCAGGCAGGTTTGCTCAGCCACAAGTGCCTGCAACTGGAGAAGCATTCCCTAAACTTAGAGGTGTTCCAGAACCTCATTTACGGGTGGTGGACTTCCTGGCATCCAAGCTAAACAACAAACTACATGAGTTTGTCTCCAGGTACAGGGTTGCTCTAGTGGAAGAAGGGGATACTCTTGTGGCTCAGTGGGATTAGTACACCTGACCTATGCCTTTCCTTCCCTGGAACTTCCTCCTTATCTGCTATCCAGGATCCATGTAATGGGCATTTTGGTAATCCTCATTGCTCTAAACTGTCCCAGGTGTATGTGGTATGCTGACCTCGTAAGACTCCTAGTAAACTCTCTAGAGGCTTGTCTGTCTCAAGAACTGATTTGTCATCCTGCTTGATGGTCACTTGTTTTAATGGCATGGTTGTTAAAGCCCAGGTTTTAAAAGACAGGATCATCTCTGAGTCTGTGATTCGTTTGTTGTTAAAATCTAAGAAGGTCTATCATGGGACATGGAAGGCATATTTCACTTGGTTTAAGTCTCAGGTTTCCAATCCAATAGTTTTTCCATGGGGTGACTTGTCTCCATTCTACAGCTTGGTTTGGCTAAGTGTCTGGCTTTCAATACTATGAAGGGTTCAGTGCACTTTCTATTCTGTTGCAGAAACCATTTGCCTTTCACTCTTTGATTAAGACCTCTGTACAAGGGGTCTCCATATTGGTCCAACAATCCATTCCACTGTGATTCCATGGAATCTGAATCTAGTTCTCTCTGCATTTCAGAAACCTTAATTTTAACCTCTTAAGAAACAATGAATTCTCTCTGCTCTCACTCACAAGGTGGTGTATCTTGTAGCCATCACCTTGGCAAGGCAAGATTCTGAATTGGTGACTTTATTCTGCAAGGAACTCTTTTTCATTTTGCACAGAGACAAGGTGGTGTTCAGGCCCAGGACTGCCTTCTTGACTAAGGTAGCTTCTGCCTCTCTGCCTTTCACCTCAACCAGGACATTGTCTTCTGTCCTTTTGTCAAAATAAAATGTATCTCTATTGTCTAGATGTAATTTTCAAGCTGTGAGAATGTATCTCTCAACCACTTCTTCTTTCAAGAAGGCTGATTGACTTTTTTAATCCCAGATTGGCCTCTCATTCCACAATCTCTAGGTGGCCCAAACAGCTTATGCTTTCAAGGACCGAGTTCCATCCTCTCCTGCCTAGAAGCACACTACAAGATCTGTGAGTGCTTCTTGGGCTTTTCTTCATCAAGAATCTGTTTCCCAGATGCACAAAGCTGATGCCTGATCTTCTGTTCACAATTTCTACCAGTTTAATATTGCAGTCTCATTTGATAACATTGTATGGCATATAGTCATTCAGGTTACTCTTTGAGCTACAGGCAGTTCCCAGTTTTCAGATTTTTTTTTATTGAGCCTAGTAGCAATTGTTTGCTGTGCTGCCCATTCCTTAGACTGCTTTTGGATGCCCCAAAGGTTTAGGACTTCCTGTGTCTTCCAATGGATTAGAAAGAAAATATGATTTTTGTACTGACTGTAAAATCCTTGGAGTCTATTGAAGGACAAGGTTGCACCCTCTTCGTTTATGATCATGCTCTCAGTACTGCTTTGCTAAAAAACTGAGGCTTACTGGTATTGGGAGCGGTCATCCTTGACTGATCTACAGTGATTTGTTTGACATGTCCTCTAGTAGGTGGTAGTATAACCCAAAGGTTTAATGTGTTACTAAACCCAGGACCCTGCATTCACTATATCTGGTCTCCCACAGTACACAGAACATGGAAATGCAATTATTTTAGTAAATATAAACTGCTAAATACCCTCTATACTTCTCATCAGCAGTATATAGCAGTCTTGTGACTTCTATCAGTGTCAGGTCGAGTGCTGGTTAAAGCTTGTAGGAGGAGTTTTCATTCTCCTCTGACTGTCCTATGAGGCTGCATGACTCCTGCCCCTCTGTCTCGAGAGTGCTGATTGGCCCTGTGCTGATCACATGCACCCTCCAAAAATAAAATAAAAAAACACTCTAGCAATACACATCAAACTGAGCATATGCAGAGTGGGCTCTGGACTATCAAGAGATGGACTGGGGACTTTGGAAGAAAGGGAGGATCAGGGAAGACAGGATCAAACAGCCTTTTTTACACAAAAATGTGCAGCATTAACTCCTTAGTTTCCACAGTGACTATAACAAGCATGCTTTACTGCATACACAGACTGATTTTACTGTTGTGGGTTTAGTAATACTTTAAGATTTCCTGTGTCCTTCAATGGACTCTACGAACGGGACTTTTATGATGAGTGCAAAAATGAATGGTCAGTAACCAGTAAGTGGCATTCATAGCACGTCATACTTCTAACATACCCTTCCATTTTATTAAGTTAAAATTAACATAAAGTGCTGAAAATAATATGCTGATTTGCATGCATGTGCTGGGTTTGCTTTAGTGCCATGGTGCATTCCTCAAACCTCATACTAGGAAGCTATAATGTGGTGGTCAACTTACATGATACAGTAGTCCTCAAGTCAAACCCCTGACATCACTAAAGTGTAGCACATAATATTTAATTAAAGTTCTACTAAAGGAAGCTATCAGAAACTGCAAACTTGAAGCAGGACAAGGTCAGAGATTACAACCAGGCTTCAAAATTTGCCAGAGCTTGTGGATGCACTACTGAGACTATGAACATGCTATAGGAGTTTCTAAAGACTGGGGCCATGTTATAGGATACAGTCATAGACTTGAAACAGATTACAAAAGACTGCTGAAGAAGAGTGGTATTACAGTCTCTTTATAAATCAATAGTTCCATGTCTGTGCTCCATGCAGCAAACAATTACATATGCTAAATCTGATATTTCTCTTACCAAGATCCATTATTAAAAAATGGAGAAAAGGGGTGGACAGCACAGAAAAAAAGTGAACAAAATAAACCAAACAAGTTAATGCCACAAAATAAGTGCGGTATGTGGCCCCTAGGCCATAGTTTGGGCACCAGGGTTGTAATAGGATATACAATTATTCAATTGCTATTTATCTGTCTATTTTTCAAATATGTTCATCCATGTTTTTCTTAAGGGAAACCTTTACTGTTCATTGCAGGACTGCTTTTGCTGACTTCAGTATTTTCTAAGTCATTGACCCCAAACAGGTATGTAGATCATCGGTTCTGACTTCACTATGACATACCATGCTGCATGCTAGTAGGTCAATGATTTAAAGTACTAGAACTAGGAAATGCCAGTATTTTTAGAAGGAGGTCATCAATATTAGCCTAGAAATTTCAGTACAGGCTTCCTTTTAAGTGATGCTGGGTGGTGGAAAAAAAAAAAAGAAAACAACTTTTTTTTCCTCCTTGAGAAAAGCTGTAAGAGTATCATTGACATACAGTTCCCAACAGTATAATAGGTTCTTGTGCCATAAAGATAAAAATCTATTAACTTGTTCTGACCTTAACAACCCATGAATCTACAGAGACATCTCAGAAGTAATATCTCTTCTGACTTTTACATGTGTAGACTGATGCACATGAATCCCCAACTCAATGTAAATGCTTCACGATGACTGGAACAGTGACAGGGATTCAGACGCTGGTCTTGCTGACTGCCAGTGGATAGAAGTCAGCTGGGACTTTAAACTGGCCTTTCTTCTCTATCCGAATTCCCTGGCATTTTTTACCATATGTTTTTGTACTTATGAATCCATTTTGCTAAAAAAGGACATATGCTACAGGGAGCATATGCCTGAGAATACAGGACACAAAGCTCCCCATATAACAGCTTGATGTATTGCAAACCTAATTAAATCTGATTAATGCGCTGTTTATTCCTGTTAATTTTACTTTGTTTTTAATTACAATTTAGTGCAAAACAAATCATATTTTTGATAAAATAAAGCAAAACCTTTGGGAGATTTAAAAAATGTTCTCTTTGTTTACTGTGGTAATAATCGTTTTACCAGATAAACAGTAACACAGAGAAAAGTAATTCACTTTTCCAACCTATAAACAATAGCAGATTTCCTTTATGAAAACCAACTGTAGGGACAAGGTTTGGGTTTGCTACTACTTTGGGTTCTAGGCAAGTTCTACGGGTTCCAGAATTTTAGTTCTAGAAAACTTATGTGTAGATTTTCTCAAAAGTATTTTTTACAAACAATGTGTAGGTGGGTTGCAGCGTTGTGCTACAGCAATAGTGCACACAGCCCAAGTGCGATAAAAGAACTTGTATTGAAATTATGCAAAGACAGTCTGCCTGACTCAAAATGGCTGCCAAAATCACATGGGGGGGAGCATCCAAATGGATCGCTTCCCCAGTGACCCAGGAAACCATAGAGGAACCATGTTCCTCTTGCCTCTACAACTGCAGTGCCACTGCAGAAAAGTGCCACCTGCAGTGGAGAAAGTAGACTGCACCAGCCTACAAATGCACTGCAAGGCCTTTGAACTATGGCCCCTTAGTTTAGAAAAGTCAATAAGGGAGGTTTTGGTTAAAGTGGCATTAAATTAAATGCTTATTCTCCAAATAGTATCAATATTTGGAAATTGTTTCTTACTGTGTTTCTCTGCCTCCTTGTAACATCCTCTGTGAGCTCCTGAACATGGGCATCTCTGTCCATCACTAATCAACAGTTTACACATTATCTGACAAATTTTTGAGATGTGAACATTGGTTGCTGTTTGGCAGAGCTTTTAGGGCAATGGTAGTTTAGCTATGGCTACAGGTTGCCCACACCTGCTAAAGACAGTCAACTAAAACATGCTCTGTGTCATAACTGTGTTATGAAGTTTCTAAACACAGCTTCCAATTGCCCCTACCATATACTGTTTGTCTTCTTTGCCAATTGACTTGCCTTTGTTCTTTACTTTATGATTCTAATAGTTAAAGCAACTTTTGTAAATACATTGATAAATCTGTCATTACTGGTCTGTGAGCTTCACCAGAATTTCATCAAGGAAAGTGACTTTTATAGCTTTAGAACACCTATTGTTACCCGTGTATGACTGCTCATAGAAATAAGGATTAACCAGTGGATCCATAAACAGGACTGTTTTGCTCAGCAAAATGCTCGTGTTGATGTGAAAGGAGAGAGGAGGGAGTGCCACTGGTGTGAAGCCACAGAAACTAGGAAAGGTTTTCTAACTCCCCATAGTCAATGGCCAGCTGGTATGTGTCAACTGACATTGGATCATTGCTTAATTGAGAAAAAAAACATGAAATTTATATCCCATATGTTTATCGGACCAGGAGTGTTCAGTGCCACGGTTTCAACACTGGTAGTGCTTGGTTTAGAACTGTTAGCTTTCCATGCTAATACTTTCTGCATAGCTATGATGTACAGACAGAATGAGGGAGTTCTAAGTTTCATTTTAAGGATAAATGTAAGTGTTGAGGACTAATATTTAGGTTCGAGTAGAAGTCACCTTTTCCCCCCTTCACTAAAAATCACATCAGCATACAGCTCTGCATGCTGATATGAAATCATTTTACATTAAACAAACACTTTTTGCTTTTGCTTACATTTACTGTTTTTCCACGTCTTGTATTTTTTACAGTACTGGTGATGATACCCTGGCCTTAAATCTGCATCATGGGAAGTTCCTGTCACATGTTTCAGGAGGCAGACCCAGAGTTCTTTGCAGAGTTACAGGAAGTAAAGTGATTTGTTTGCTCTTGGTAAAAATGGGCACCATGAGAATAATGGGAAGGAAAAAAAATTAAGAAATATGCAAAAGAAAAAAATCCGAAAAATGATCTATAATGGGGTCAGCAACCCATTGATCATGATCTATCTGCCAATCACGGGCAGGTGACGTGTAGGTGGTATCCCTTGTTTGCTGACTGTTCCTCACCCATATGCAAAGTGTCGCAGAAAAGCATTTACTTTAACCAATCCCCTGTAGTTCCCCTCTGCAGCAGCTGAAAGGTGGCTTATCCTCCTACCTAGTTCCAGTGAATGCTACCACGCTGTCCCTCCTGTACAGGTTTCTCTTCCTTCTTTGCTTCTGCTGCTCTGGCCCCCTTGTGTGCTCCCCTGGTCCCCAGCCCCCCCCCCCCCACCTCCTTCCTTACTAAGCTCCCGGCTTCCCCTCCACTCCCTCCTGCTGGCTGCCGAATGGATTGTTTTAGGATGGAGAGCTGGGGAAGGGGCTGGTAAGTACGTAATTTACCAGCCCTTTCCTTTTCTTAATGAACACATCCACTGCTCTACTGACACCATCCTCTGCCCTACTGACATCATCCTCTATTGACAAAGTCCACTGCCCTACTGACACGTCCACTGCTCTGATGACTGAAAACATCCAATGCGCTACTGACTGACACCATCCACTGCTCTACTGAGTCTCACTGTCCACTACCCTACTGACACCAACCTCTACACTAATGACACTGTCTACTGCTCTACTGACACAGTCCACTGCTGTACTGACACCATTCACTACTCTACTTATACCAACTTCTGCCCTACTGACACCATGAACTACTCTACGAACATCAACCTCTACCCTACTGACACCATCCACTGTCCTACTGTCACTGTCCACTGCCCTACTGACACCATCCACTGCCCCTTTGACACTGTCCATACACCATCCACTGCCCTATTAACACTGTCCATACACCGTCCACAGCCCCACTGATACCGTCCACTGCCCTACTGACTGACACTGTCCACCTTTATTGTAAGTTACGTTTATATTTACAGTGACATATGTTTTATTATGTTTCTTTGTTTCACTTACTATTTAGTTAGGCCTTGCTAGTTAATTCTTTTTGTTTTTTTAAAAGGCACAAATCCCAGTGATCTTTGATCTCTTCCATGTTGTTCAGATTTATCTCTCCCTCTCAAATTATTTCTACCCCCGATCCTTAAGTGTCTGTTTATAGATTGTAATCACTAAACATTATTAACCACTTACAAGACCAGACCACTTTTTGCGATTCGGCACTGCGTCGCTTTAACTGACAATTGCGCGGTCGTGCGACGTGGCTCCCAAACAAAATGACGTCCTTTTTTTCCCACAAATAGAGCTTTCTTTTGGTGGTATTTGATCACCCCTGCGGTTTTTATTTTTTGCGCTATAAACAAAAATAGAGCGACAATTTTGAAAAAAACGCATTATTTTTTACTTTTTGTTATAATAAATATCCCCCAAAAATATATAAAAAAAAAAAATTTTCCCTCAGTTTAGGCCGATACGTATTCTTCTACATATGTTTGGTAAAAAAAAATCGCAATAAGCGATTATTGATTGGTTTGCTCAAAAGTTATAGCGTTTACAAAATAGGGATAGTTTTATAGCATTTTTATTAATAATTTTTTGGCATTGTGACTGCACGAGTGGCGCTGCATGCCGTGATTGGCCGCGCAATCATCTGGGACCTGTCACATGTCCAAGATGATTGACATGAGGGAGGGGGCAGAGTTGAGCCCTTCATGCACCGAGGGGAAGTGATGTAAGGAGCCCAGGCACTGAAGGAGGCAGTTTACGAAGGACCCCCTAGCAACAGCCATTTAGAGATGAGTAAAAAAAAAAATTCTAAATGTTTTTTATTTTATTTTTTTAGGCACATTAATGCATTTTTTTTTCCCAGTGGAACACCACTTTAAGTTAGAGGAAGGTTTATTATTAAAGGAAATTTGAACTGAGGAAATATGGAAGCTGCAAATGGCTTCTGCACTTTTGCCTTTCGTAACCCAGTACTTGCAGAGCAGCAGTTTACTTTGGCGTGCCTTATGTGCATGTCCATTCCAGATCATTGACTAAAATCATTGACACCACTGAATCTGAAAAACAACCAGGCAAGTAACATTTGCAAAAGGAGATCCTTAGTGGCAGTCTAATTATTTTTCGTAGCAAAGGGTAAGCCTAAACATTGGAGATAGGCAATACTTAGGAAAATGGGCAATGAAAGGAAAGTCTTTATATTTTTTCAAAGCCAAGAGCTTCATGGATGTACCACACTGATATCCGAAAGTAATAGACAGCCATTATTTTTGTTGAACAACTTTTAAAATGTTAAAACTACTATAGAAATAGCTGTATAGGAAGAAACTATTGTAATAACTTTGCTAACAACACAAAACAAACTCACTGCCATTCAGATGATTAAATGTTAGGATAAAACAATCGTGCATGCAATAAAAGCTGAACTCCAGGCAAGCAGCGGAATACACAGCTAAAATACTGGAATATATAGGTGCTGATTTACCTGTCAAAAGTTTTTTAGTCTGTTTAGCCAATTTTGTGATCCAGACAATACAGCCAAGTCCGCATGGATCAAAAAAAAATGTTTTTTCCGAAAATTTGTGCCATGAGGGGTCCAGAGATAGAGGGACGATTTCCACCCTATATATGCACCTTAACAATCAACGCATAGAAGCTAAATCCCAAGCAATGCCAGGATGGGAATCTGAGGTGGGCCAGGAGTTTTTAGTTGAAGACTGGCTAGATATGGTCACTAATATGCATAAATATACCTGGCCATTAAGGAAACTGTGGTAAAATTGCACACAAGATGGTAATACACACCAGTTAGAATTCATAGAATGTTCCCTGCCATCCCAGACAAATGTTTCAGGGACTGTGGAGAATGGAGAGTTGGGCACTCTTCTCCATACTTTCTGGAGCTGTAGGGTCCTGGGCTCTCTATGGTAGCAGACAGCTACAAAAGTACTCCAAATAACATGATCTAGCATCACTTTGACATACCAAATGGGAATTTTGTTTGCAGACCTCCCAGAGGTTCAACCCCCTGAGCAAAAATCGGTCCACGTGCTGTTTAGTGCTATGCAAAGGCAATAGCCCTGAACTGGCAAAAATATTCAGTTCCATGGTCCCAGGTGCTTCTACGTATGGAAATCGATAAAACTGCTGGAACGCATATACCACACTCTCATGGATTCTATGAGAATCTTTGAGCGTAAATAGGGCAACTGGCCTGCATCATAGCTGACTCGGGGGAAGGTTTCGCCTCCTCAGAACTAGAAAGCACACATAGCTCTAACAGAGGGATTTGTTATTTGCTTTGACTCTGAAGACCGACACCAATAGTGCCTTGAATATAGGTGAAGTCTGATAGATTGTTAAGATGAGTTATATAGGCAGTATTTTTCTTCCAAAGCCTTGTGCACAAGTATCAGTTTTTATTTATTTTTTTTGTTTTGTATTAAGTTAGTCTATAGACTTTCAAGAACTTGAGCATTGTGAGTGATACACTTCATATTGATTTCAGCACTCTAGTCAGAGAATTGATTGGATGTACATTGATTCTAGCTCTATATAACACTCTCAATGCTGATTAATGTTCACTTTATATTTTTTTCATGTAATTGTCTTTATTTCTTCAATAAAAAACATTTGTAAATGTTTGTAAATGTTTCTGTTTTATTTACTACATAATATTTTTGCCGTAGTGTAATTTAAGTACAGAAAAATCTAATTAATATTACTGTAGTAGTATTTTTTATATAACTCCCTCCCATCCCCATATACTTCCATGATACTAAAATTACAACCAATAACAAACAAAAGATACATGATAAATGTATACAATCAAATAGTAAATAGCCAAACCTTTTTTTTTAGAATGGCAAAGAGACATACCATCATAGAATCTCTATGCATTCCAGTTTAGAGGGCATGCTGTGGTCAAATCTGTCTTACCTTTATGCCTTAAACCCAGTAATCTTATGCCACGTACACACGATCGGACTTTCAGAAGGACCTATAAATAAAACATGCTTCAAATCTATCCGACGGACTCAAGTCCAACTGACTAAAAATCGGGAAAACCGTTCATCTGTGTGCTAGTCCGATGGACCAAATACGACGCAAGGACAGCTATTGGCTACTGGCTATTGAACTTCATTGTTTATTCCGTTTCCATCATCACGTTCATTCAGAAAGTCAGTCGGGAAAACCGTCGGACCTAGTCCTGTTGTGTGTACATGCCATAACACCGTAAACGTTCTCCCCATATACTGCTGCATATGTGTGACAGACAAGAAGACCTGTTAAAGTATATTAAATAATTTCTTAAACACAGGCAATAACCAAAACAGCAAACAGTGTGCCATGGAAGAAGAAAACATGCTCAAAGTAACTACTTGTCAATGCTGAACTACCAGACGGGAGAAAAGAGACAAGTTAAATTAAGACTCCTAACTAATTTTGTCCTCCACTATTCTCCATATACATGTTGTCTTCAGAGTTCTTCTTTGGGGCTGTTAAAGTGGAACTTCACTCTCTCAATCACTATTGATTATTTTGAATCCTTATGCTGCTAGCTTTAGTAAATAGATAGGAAAGTATATCATATTTACTTGTTTAAAACAGTTTTTTACATTTCTTTAATTACTTCCTGGTTTCTATGCATAGACAAATGATTTCATACATCCCAGGAGTCTTCAGGAGGGGAGGAGGGGTTTTGTCAGCTACGTACACCCTCCTGTATACATGTCTGAGCTAAGGGCAGATGTATTCGAGGGCGTAAATGCTACATGAATGATCTGCCCTTACTCAAGATGGCCACTGCCAGAAATGCTAGAGGGGTGTTTTTCTATGTCATTTTTTCAGCAAAATAAATCATGGAGACATTAATTAATGGGTGAGTTTGCTTTGAATATTAAACATGAATTTAATAGCATTTTGGTTTGCTCAGATACAGTGTAGTTCGGCTTTATGGTCTGTAAAATATCTGGGCACAAAAATACCTAAACTCACAGTTTATCTAGAGAGAGGCAAAACTACAAGAGAATTGTCCAAATTTGCTCCAACAGGGAAACTATCCATTCTGATTTTTAAAGATGTTCAAATATTCCCTGGATCAACATCCGACATTGTGTTTTCCCATTATTATTTAAAGCTGAGAACCTGCACATTTGGGAAACTATTCTGTCTTTTCAAAGCACCTACTGAATAGAACCCTCTTGTCCTCAAGGAACCTATTTTCCACAAGGTGAAAAAATGCTCTAGTAAATATTAAGATAGCCAGATAAAAGTATTTGTCTCAAAATGAATACACTGCGCAACATTATTCATGCTGTATAAGTATATCATCACTATATATTAAGACCAATATGTACGGCATGCATGTTACATGATAAAAACTGTATTGTTATAAACCCTTTTATCTTAAAGTATAAACATACAAGTTCCTAGCAATAAAAATGTTAGCCTCCCATATGTATTCAGCAAACTGACATTTAGTATCCAACCATGTAGACGATAAATTATGAGCTGTGACCTCCCAGACTGACAGTGTCTGAAGACTATGTCTTTGTAAAAAATGTCAAGCTTTGGGACTTGGACTTCCTCTCTGATTCCTGGAATGTGTTGGCTCTCGATTATCATTGCGGTATCAGGAGGAATCCAAACACCCAGCATGATGATCAGTGTTCACAGGTAATTACTCCAGCTTTATGTTGTTTGGATATTACATTTTCTGCTCTCACTACTTCTTCCCCAGTGATTTCCATGTTACAATAATAATATTATCTTAAGGCAAGGTTTAAAATCTTATTCAAAACAGGATCCATTCCACATCCTGACAAGGAGGCATCTCTTCAGATAGTGCACTAATTGATCTGGAATGCGTGCTGATTTTCATTTTCAGAGTTTGTCAGAAGGTTCACAATATCAGGAAGCAGGAGATGGCTCATCAAAGACTCTTTCTCGGCCCAACTACTCATCAACTGGACAGTGCCTTGTTTCGCGGACCCAGAGGAAATGCATCTCCCTCAGCCCATTGTTGAACACTTCCTTTTGTCCTGAAGTTTTTCACAAGGAGACATTTGACTTTCCAATGAACATTTTTTTCCCAGTGGGTAATTTTCCTTAATCACTTCTCCTCTGGGCAACCTCAACCTTTTTTTTTATAGCAATGGAAAGTTCAGTTGTTGCTGTAGCATTCTTTGTACTATTGTGGTCATTAACCTGCAAAATGCTGCAAAATGCTCTTAGTTGACAGATCTTAGGAACATCGTTTTTAGTAGTGCTGGATTATTATGGTTCATTACTGCATTTTGGGGGTACATTACATATACAAGCCTAAATATGCACAAGCACAAAGCAAGGGTACCTGTCTGGATTAGGTGGAGATGTGGAGCAGTGATATCAAAGCCTCCACCTCATCCAATTAGAGAAAACTTTGCACAGGACCCAGAAGATACGGGAGATCACTCTAGTAGCAATTACTACAGTGATTTCCAGCTTTTGAAGGGATCCCACAGGTATGGTACATATATAATTACACTGGCACAGGTTCATGCTAGAGCTATGTAAATATGTAAAGCTTTCCTTACCTAAATGTCAGCCTTAAAGTGCAGCCCCCCCCCAAGGCCCTGCACACTTCTTTTGCTTTTGTTAATATACTTACCTTTTCCAGATGTTTTCAGATTAGTTATGTGACAGGGTGGTTCCCTGTCATCCCTTGATCTTCTCCTTCATTGGGTGGTCCTTGATAATGCATGAAATGTTGCTGACAAGACTTTCTGCATCATCACAATGTGAATAAAGGGCATCAATAAAGACTAAATAATGTCTGGATGCTCAGGGAACATTTTGTAAATTAAATCGACCAGAGTTAGGATTTAAAGCAGTATTAAACCCAAAAAGGAAACATTTATTATATTGCAGCTTACCAACTCATAGATGTGGTAACTGCATTTGTTTTCTTTTTTAGGCTTTCTTTCCCTTAATTTCACCTGGTGATCTGCCCAGTAAGTCTGATGTTTTTGAAAATAACAAGCTTTCTTGCAAAATGTATCAGTTACACCAGGGATGTGCAGTCAGGGGAGGCATGGCCATAAAAAAAAAAAAAATAATTTGAGTGTCGAGGGTCGTAGCTCGGCGACCTGAGGTCACAGAGACCTCAAATATGGGTCTCCTACAACCTGTGGTTTCCAGAGATATGGGGCTCCTTGTGCAGCCTGTCAGGAGCTACATACAGAGCAACCAGTTTAAATACAAGCTGGCACACTCTGTTTACAGCAGACTGAAAGGATGAGCTCACAGTGCCATACTTCTTGTCAGAGGCACTGAGCTCAATGGACAGCTTGGAGTCTTGGACCAATGGTAAAGTGCCATTAGCCCCAGATGTCTAATAAAAACTCTGCAGTGGAGGCACGCTTCTCACTGCAGTGTCATATAAGGGGCATGTGTCTAAAAGACAAATGCTCCCTTCCAGCCCAGCCCTCTTCACAAGAAGGAAAAAACATGTGTTTGTGTGTATAAGCCACAATCCCATGTTTTTCTCACATAGTTAAGTGAGAGAATGAGAATCTGCTGCTGTTGAAAAGGTACTGTTATAATCATGCTAAATCATATATTGTTATGCTATAACATAATCATTTATTATTTATCTATTTACTGTGAAATTACAGGTTTGAAGTTATAAGTTCAAACTTCAATAATTTCTCCGTTAAGCCCCCTGCTTGAGTACAGTTTTTGAAAATATAGTAAATTACCTTAAAAACGATATATAAGAATTATTTGTATATTACTTATGGTAATTAACCCCTTGCCACCCAGGCCAATTCTGACACATCTCTCCTACATGTAATAATCATAATTTTTTTGCAAGAAAACTATTCAGGACCCCCAAACATTATATATATTGTTTTAGAGAAACCCTAGGGAATTATTTATACGCATTTTTTGGAAAAAAACTGTTTCATAAATATATAAAAAAAATTTTTAAAAACTCTGTTACGCCAAGTAAATAGATACCTAACATGTCACGCTTTAAAATTGCGCACAATCGTGGAATGGACCCAAACTTCAGTAATTAAAAATCTGCATAGGCGATGCTGTAATTTTTTTTTACAGATTACATGTTTAGAGTTTCAGAGGAGTTCTAGTGCTAGAATTATTGCTCTCGCTCTAACGATTGTGGCGTATGTAATCTGTGTGTATCAGGCTCTGATACTAGCTAGTGCCTCACCAGCTACTGACCTCACTGCACAACCCGGAGTTACAGGAATGAGACAAACTAGGTGCTTACATGACCAGCTGTCAGGGCCATCTTTAAGGCAGGGCAAAAGGGGCAGCTGCCCTGGACCCTGTCATTGATGTGGGGCCCAAAGCAGCTGCCTCATACTTGCCAACTATCCCAGTTTACATTCCCTTGTCCCTTGAAACTTTAATCCTGTGCTGTGTTCTGATATCTCAGTGTGATGTGCTGCTACTAATGCTGCCCAGTTCTGCCCTATTGTTGTGTACAGATGACTCACCTGCAGACCCTATGTTTACATGTAAATAATCGGCATTCATATGTAAATAGCAGTGACATGCATATGTAAATAGCTGAGGCCAATGGCATTGATATGTAAATAAAGGCAGCATTCATATGTATATCATGCCCCCCTGCAGTGAGGAGATGATGTGCTGTAACCAATAGCATCCAGTGAACAGTATTACTGTACAGTAATCTCTAGCAGCCAATCAACAAGCAGAAATCATGTGCTGTAACCTCTAGCAACTAATCAGTGAGCCTTAAGGAGTGCTGTAACCTCTAGCAACCAGTCAGTAAGCAGTAATGATATGCTGTAACCTCTGGCAACCAATCGCAATCGCTGCCTGATCTGATACAGTAAACTGATTTTAAGTCTAGCTGCTATTTATTGTATGTCTCAGAGAAGGTGAAGAGTAAAATTGCATGGGGGGGGGGGGGGCTAAGAAAATGTTTGCCCAGGGCCCAATCAATATTAAAGATGGCCCTGCCAGCTGTAATTTATTTATGTAAAACCTTTACTCCCAAATCCCAAAAGAAAAAAAGAACTACTGTAACTGCTTTTAAATTGTTAGCTGGTGTTCGGCTTCAATTTGCTGTGTAGCAAAATCTTCTAGTCCATATAGCACTCACCCCCTCAGACTGACAATGCTGCTGTCCAGTGGTGCCCCATATGCTTCTTAATTAACGGTGGGGCAATCTAATATAGGAGGTGTGTTACTGGCCAGATCCCCAGGTGAAAACAGAGGAGGAAAGCCTAAAAAAATTAAAACGCAGCCACCATATCTAATGACTGGTAATCTGCAATATATTACATTTTAGGTTTTGGGTTTCATACCGCTTTAAGCATTCAATGTGTGAGTTTTAGTCTGTCTAGTGCTGAGCACAGTGCCCTGATCACTCCAATGTTCACAGGCACAATAATAGAGGTTTGTAAAGATAACTACACACAGTGTAAATCTAAAAATCTAATTGGTCAATTCAAGTAAATGTAATGGCCCAAATTTTACACACTAGTATGAAACAGCTATAAATAAGTAGTAAAAACTGTCTATTGCCAGTTTGGTATGAGCCATCATACTAGGCTGTAACTGTAGGGACTGTACAGAGTTCAATTTCTTTTTTCCACATGAACTCGTAAAGACAATCTGACTGGACCCGGGGCAAATATTTTCTTGGGTCCCCTCTTCCAAGCAATTTCACTCTGCACATGCTTTGAGAAATAAAATAAATAACAGCTGCACTCAAAATCAGTTTATTGAATCAGATCAGGCAGTGATTGCGACTGGTTGCCAGGGGTTACAGTGTATCATTATCTCTCACTGACTGGCTGCTAGAGGTTACAGCACACATTATGGCTCACTGATTATTTTCTAGAGGTTACAACACATGACTGCTGCTTGTTGATTGGTTGTTAGAGATTACTGTACACCAATACTGCTCACTATTTGGTTGCTAGAGGTTACTGCACATTATTACTGCTCACTAATTGGTTCATAGTGGTTACTGCATATCCTTACCACTCAATGATTGGCTGCAAGAGGTTAGTGCACAGCATTACTGCTCACTGATTGGTTGCTAAAGGTTACAGCACATCATCTCCTCACTACCTGCACACCATGGACTGGGGAGGTAAGGGGACCCATCAATAGACAGAAAACTCCTGGGGGGTTGATAGGATTAGTGGTGGGGTGTGGGATTAGTTAGGAGGCAGTACACTGTAACAATATATGAATCATGTAGTGCAAAGCTGGAAATATTTAGCAAGTATATAGTGGAGGATTCTACCAATGTAATGGGGAATTTACAATGACCACCAGTGTGGGGGGGGGGGGGGGAGGTTTACACTGGTCATCAACGTGAGGGGGAATTTGCACTGACCACCAATGTAACGGGAGATTTTACACCACCCACCGATATAAAGAGGGATTTCTACACTGACACCAATGTAATAGGAGCATTTACACCAACCGCCAGTGTAAGGGGGAATATACAATGACCACCATGTAAGAGGGGATTTACACTGCCAACCATTGTTGTGGAGATTTGTACTGACCACCAATGTAAGGTGACACTTCTACACCGACCACCCATGTTAGGGGGGATTTACACTGACCACCAATGTAAATTGGATTAACACTGACCACCAGTGTAAGGGAAAATCTGCACTTACCACCAATGTAAAGGGAAATGTACACTGATCACCAATGGTATGAAGAATTTACACTGACAACCAATGTAATGGGGGATTTTACATCAACAGCAAATAACGGAGGATTTCTACACTGGCCACCAATTTAAGGGGATTTACACTCACCGCCAATTTAAAGGGGGCTTCTACATGGACCACCAATGTAAGGGAGGATATGAAACTGACCACAAATTCAAATTTGGATTTTTTTTAAACGATTACCAATATAAAGAGGAGTTTCTACAGTGGCCACCAATGTAATGAGGATTTACACTGACCACTAATGTAATAGGAGCATTCACAGTAACCCCCAATGTAAAGAGGGATTTACACTGACCACCAATCTAAGGGGGACCTTCACACTGATCAATAGTGTGAATGAAAGGGTTGTACACCAAGCCCCAATGTAATGAGAAGATTTACACTGACCATCAATGTAACTGAGACATTTAGCCTGTGTTTACATTTGTGTGTGTTGGGAATACAAGCAAAATCTCTTTCCTGACACCATAGAAACGTTCTGCCCTTTAGCAGATACACAGAAGTGCCATTAATTGTTAATGACACCCTCATGCATCTGCTGAGAAATTCAGGGTGCTGTGGTACCATGTTCTTTTGAAGAAGGGTTCCACCTCCAATTAGCTTACCTTTGCAGAACAGGCTGATGTTAGGCTTAATGACTATAGTTGTAGGCAGGACTTTCAAGCATGCCCCTTTACCTCCACAGTAGAAGTGATTGTAGATATTGTAGACCTCAGAGGGACATGATATACATATTAATGCTGACTATTTATATATCAATTCCACGGTCTGCGCCTATTTACATATTAATGCAGGTTATTTACATATAAGCACAGGGTCTGCATGTGAGTCAACTAACATGACAATAGGGCAGAGCTGCAACAGAACTTTACACTGAAATATCGGGACACAGCACAGGACTAAAACTTCAAGGAATAAGGGAATTTAAACTGGGATAGCTGGCAAGTATAAGGCAGCTGCTTTGGGCCCCACAACAATGATGGGGCCCAGAGCAGCTGCCCCTTTTGCCCTGCCTTAAAATGGTCCTGCTGCTACTACCCTTTATTTACAGCTTGTGTACCAACATTACATTCCTACTTTCAGCACATAAACAATCAGCACATACTGTAACTGTTACTAAGGCTGGCCATACACAAATTTCGGCCAGTTTAGTGAGAACTGGCTGAGATTCAAATTGTTAATGGGCAGGCTGAATGTTCCAAGTTGACTGATAATACCTAAATCTGCCCCCCCCCAAAGATAATGCTATAATGCCTAGAACTGCCCCCCAACATGCCTACAGTATGTCCCCTTCCCCTCATAAAAAATGTCTATGTCTGCCCCCCCAGGATAATGCATGGTGCTGTCCCCACTAAATAATGCCTAGACCTGCCGTATAAGATAATGCCTGCACCTGCTCCCACAAGATAATGCCTAGACCTGCCCCTCCCCCCCACATAATAATCATGACTCTGCCCCCCACAAGACAGGGGCCAAGGCCTGTCCCTGGGTTAATTTGGACCAGACATTACATTATAGGATGGGTGCAAGTGAGTGTGCCTAATCACCATTACCAGGAAGTTAAGAAATAGCAGGGCACTCGGGGACAATGAAATGCACTGATGCTGTAGCAACAGTTATGTGCTGACAGTTCCTCATGAGTTTGTTTTTTTTTTAAATTAAGGGCTAAGGGCTTCTGTCAGTAAGCTTTTGGTTACATCCAAACTTGCTTCTCTACTCATACAAGTCAATGGGAATGCAAAAGCATCAGAAAGCAGGTTGATATGCAGCTTAGGAGGTAAAATTTGAGTCAGAGGGAGTTTTAATGCACCTGTCAATGAACTGTTATGCCGCGTACACACAACCAAACTTTCCAGCAGACTAGGTCAGACGGAATCAGTCCGTCAGACATTCCGATCGTGTGTGGGCTAATCCAATTGTTTTTCAATGAAAAGTTTCAACAGACCTAGAAATAGAACATGTTTCAAATCTGTCCGATGGACTCAATTCCTATCGGGAAAACTGTTGTCTGTATGCTGGTCCGATGGACCAAATACAACGCAAGGGAAGCTATTGGCTACTGGCTATTGAACTTCCTTTTTTAGTCCCGTCTTATGTCATCACATTCAAAACGAACAGACTTTTGAATGGACTTAGTCCGTTCATGTGTGGCCAAGTCCATTCATTCGGAAACCCATCAGAACTCCGCCGAAAGTCCATCGGGAAGACCGTCGGACCTTTTCTGCCAGAAAGTCTGGTCATGTGTACGTGGCATTAGGCTGCATGTACACATGGGTGATTTTAATCGTAGGGAGAATCACAGCGATTCTGCCCGCAATTTCAAAAGCCCAGGTGTGAATGACAAATTGCACAATGCACATTTCAGATGCCATTCATCTGAATGCCGCTTAAAAACATGGTGCGGTTCTGCCGTGATAAATCACGCTGCAATCATGGCAAACTGCATCGTGTGAAGCTTGTCGCCCACAAAAAGTTCAGGAGATCCTTTTGGGCGACATGCTTCACGCAATACAGTTTGCCGCAATTGCAGCATGATTTATCACACAACAGTCATGGGCAGAACCACACCATGTTTATAGGTGCCATTCAAATTAATGGCATCTGAAATCTGAATGGCAATATTGCCTACGATTCAAAATGCTCATGTGTGAATGCATGATCTCAGAAGAATCTCAAACTGTTCTCACAGCAGAATGCAGCTGGAAGCAAGCCACATTTACCCACTGACACTAAAGTCCCAATGAAGGTAGTGCAAGCAGGGGCATTTCTGACGCAAGTCAAACAAAGCATTTGCCTTGGGCGGCGTTTTACAGGGGGGCAACGCCCCCCTCGGCAGGAGGGGCACTAGCAAGCAGTACGCTTGCAGAGGAATGCAGGGAACAGTGGCGGACTGGGCCACCGCAGAGGTGCAGATAGACTAGACTGAGAGACACTTTCATTTAGGAACCTGGGCATAGCGCTGGCTAAACCTCCACCGATGGAGGAGGCTCTACTGGCCACTGGTTGCTCCTGACGTCTAGCAACCAGTGACATCACGGCAATGACTTTCCACCCTAATGCAGAGGGAGCCCAAGGAGGTCCCTGCATGCAAAATGGAGGAGGATATAACTTCCTCCCCCTCTGCGCCTAGCCACCAGAGACCCCACATAGCCACTAGAGACCCTGCATAGGCACCAGAGACCCTGAATAGCCACTTGAGAAGGAAGGGGTAGGACAAATTTAGATGGGGGGGTGCCTGATTTTAGTCTTGCCTAGGGCAGCACAAAACCAAAATACACCACTGAGTGCAAGGCAAATGGTAAGCCAAAATTCAACTGAGTACCCACCAGGGTCTTGTGTGCTTCAATTGTTCTTCTTCCCTTGTGCATGCTTGAATACTGAATGTGGATGCATGTACATGTATTTTTGATGCTTTTTTTTTTTTTTGCGTAAAATCCAGTCTAGGAACAATGACGTCATAGCAGACATTGACAATGCAGCTTAAAAAATGTGTATGTGAATAATTGCCATGCTGGTTTTGTGTAAGGATAAAAATACATTTAAAAAGATGACTTGAAACAAACATAGAATTGGTAAAGAATTCTAAAAGGTCAATTTCCCTGTCGTGGTTTGAGCCTGCCGACATTAGCTGACATTGTCACAGCAAAGACTGGAGCATAGGAAGTCAATGTGCCTTGATTGTTGTCTAGGGTTAAGAAGGCCATGTAAACAATCAATAAAGTACAATGCTCATTTGTAACTCCTTCATTGAGAGGAGAACTATTTTCACAGCGCCTGCTATGTTTCCTCTGGAGAATTGCATCATATAGGAAATGTACTGTGAAACAATACTGTATATTGCAACTTAAACATTCATGGATTGGGAATGATAGATATCACTGCTTTCCTGACCGCCTGGGAAAAAAGTCTAATTATTAAGATGTTTATCAGTGCTGCTTCTGTGTTGTTCCACCCTGCACTAGAAAGCATGGTTAGGACGGACAAGAATCAGTGTGGAATACATAAAGCAGGCTGAGTAAAAGCAATAAATTAAAAGTGTAAGGAACATTTTAAAACCTAGATACCCTTTATCTGTGTGTATGGAATTGCTGCCTATTTCTGAGGCCCTACAATAAAGAAATGGAGCACAAGCCAACCCTAAAGCCTGACATTTTTTTACTGAGACAACATGGGTAGCTGGGGTAGAGAAGGGCAGGGGGTGCGCAATTCTTGTACATACGCAGAAATATTTGCTGTTCTATTCTGCAATTTGCATGGCAGTGAAACACGGACATTGTGAAACATCTGTTTTTTTCCTCTGTAGAAAGATAGTGCCCCGTGCACACGGTCGGAATTTCCAACAGAAAAAGTCAGACGGGAGCTTTTTATTGTATATTCCGATCGTATGTATACCCCATCGGATTTTTTACGTCAAAAATTCTGACGGACCTACAAAGAGAACATGTTCTATATTTTTCTGACAGAACAAATTCCTATCGGGAAAACCACTCGTCTGTATGCTGTTCCGATGTACCAAAAACGATGCATGCTCTGAAGCAAGTACGAGAAGGAAGCTATTGGCTACTGGCTATTAAACTTCCTTTTTCTAGTCCCGTCATTCGCGTTGTACGTTATCGCATTCTTGACGGTCGGAATTTGGTGTGATTGTGTGTACGCAAGACAGCTTCAGCAGAATTCTGTCAGATTTCCGATTGGAAAAACCTCCAGAGTTTATTCCGACAGGATCGTGTGTTACCAGTAGGCACCCTTCCTGTCTTCATACCTACAGTAGAGTAGAGTACCATTGACTTCTATTACATGCAAAACGCTGCATTTTGCATGAAAAAAAGTCCCCGACCCTTTCCAAAAATGCAGAGGCACAAAAATGCATGATGTGATGTGATGAAATGATGTGAACATGTTCCATAGGAACCAATGTTAAAATATTTCCCTGCATTTCTGCAAAGATAACGCATTAGTGTGAATCAAGCCTAAGGGTCCATTCACATGGACATTTGCATATTTTCTGCGTGAACAGAGGTTCTTGTTGGCAGATCTTTGCAGAAGATCCTGCAGAAAATACACATCTAAAATACTCACATTTAGATATGTTTAGATTTGTACGTTTAGATGTGTACAGTTCTTCTTTCATTCAAATAAGTGGTTACACATTTCTAAGTGTACATGTTTACACACATTTAGGTGCATTGATGCACGTTTTAACACAAAGCACAATTTTGCAGATAGGCATAGCTAGGCACAGCTATTGATTACTATAGTGCTGCGTTTAGATGTGCACAAAACTATGCACAGTGCACCCAGTTTTTTTTTTACCCATGTAAATGAGACCTAACTTTGCCAGTAGCCAGTAGCCAATAGCTGCCCTTGTGTTGTTGTTGGTCCGTCGGATTTGCATACTGACGAGCGGTTTTCTCGATAGGAACTGGTTCTGGAGGAAAGATTTGAAACATGTTTTATTTCTAAAGTCAGATTTTTCGACAGAAAGGTCCAATGAAGCCCGCACACGATCGAATTGTCTGACGTATTCGTTCTGTCAGAACTTTGCTGTCGAAAAGTCCGGTCATGTGTACACGGTATTACTGTGACTCATTACAGCATGTTACACCTATAGGGTTCTAAGACCAACAGCAACCAATAGACAGCCCTACAACTACACACCAATTATACGGTATTGAGGTAGGCTACACTTGTCACTTGTCTCACTTTGCATTACCATCATCTTTCATTTAACATCTTAATTATTTTTCAAGCAGGATAATTTATATGCCCCACTTAATAGCTCTAACACAGTCCACTAACAGTGGTGACACCATCATCATTTATTTTATTTCATTTTATTTCATTCTATTTATTTTATTTTATCTTATTTTATCTATGTATTTATTATGTTGATTACCATTATCATGACTATCATTGTTATCATTTAATCTCACACATTTTCCTATTTTCCACTATTGCCATTGTAACATGTATGTTGTTAAATCATATCATCCGAATGGGTTTTTGGTAGCCGCACTTCCATAGAGTTATGCATCCAGCCATTATGTATGCATAATGCAATTTTATATTTGCAATTATTTATCTAAAATTATTTATCTGCCCTTCTCAAATTCAACTCCTGCCTCCACACTGCTAAACAAACCTATTACAACACTCTCATTAAAACCCTCTCATCCAAACCACGTCAACTCTTTTCTACCCTTAATTCCTTACTTCACCCCCCACTGCCCCCACCCACCAACTTGCTTACCTCAACAGATTGCCAACCATTTCAATACCAAAATTGACACAATTCGCAAGGAGATATCCAGCATTCAACTTCCTCCCCTACCCAACACAACAGGTCCAACACCACGCTCAATACTTTCCTCTTTTTGCCCAGTTACCACAGAGGAAGTTAATAAACTCCTCTCCACGCCCCACCTCACTACCTGCTCCCTGGACCCTGTCCCCTCACAATTACTGCTGCCACCTTCCCACTCTATCCTTAACTCCCTAACCCACATCTTCAACCTCTCCTTCTCCTCCGGCACCTTTCCTTCCCTGTTCAAACATGCACTGGTTACCCCCATACTCAAAAAACCCTCACTAGATCCCACCTGTTTGAATAACTTAAGACCCATCTCCCTGCTCCCGTTTGCCTCCAAGCTCATTGAATGCCTTGTCCATGACCAAATGAGTCCCTACCTCATGGACAACAACCTTCTTGACCCCTTACAGTCTGGCTTCCGCCCACAACATTCTATTGAATCTGCCCTACTAAAACTCACCAATGACCTACTAACCGCTAAAACCAATGGCCACTACTCCATACTCATACTTTTAGACCTCTCTGCTGCCTTTGACACAGTTGACCACCTGCTCCTCCTCAGCAAATTACGCTCCATTGACCTCTGCGATTCTGCTTTATCCTGGTTTTCCTCCTACCTATCTCAGCGCACTTTCAGTGTCGCTTACAAACTCAATCTCCTCTGCTCCCCTTCCTCTTTCTGTTGGGGTACCCCAAGGTTCTGTCCTTGGGCCTCTCCTATTCTCACTCTATACCTCTTGCCTGGGCCAGTTGATAAGCTCCCATGGTTTACAATACCACCTCTATGCCGACGACACCCAGATCTATCTCTCCACTCCTCAACTCACCCCCTCAATCTCCTCACAGATCTCCAACTTTCTGAATGACATATCAGTATGGATGTCACACCACTTCCTTAAACTCAATCTTTCTAAAACTGAGCTTGTTATATTTCCTCCTTCAAGATCCCCCCCCCCCGTGACTTCACCATTAATATCAACAACACAACCATTGGTCCCTCCACTCATGCCAGAGTCCTGGGTGTAATCCTTGACTCTGACCTCTCCTTCAGCCCCCATATCCAATCACTGGCTAAATCCTGCCGCCTTCACCTCCGCAACATCTCCAGAATTCGACCCTTCCTGACTAATGACACCACAAAGCAACTCGTTCACTCCTTGATTATTTCCCGCCTTGACTACTGCAACTCTCTCCTTAATGGCCTACCCTTAAGCAGGCTATCCCCCCTTCAGTCTATTATGAATGCTGCTGCTAGACTAATTCACCTCACTAATCGTTCCGTGACTGCTGCCCCTCTCTGCCAATCCCTTCACTGGCTTCCCCTACCCCACCGTGTAAAATTCAAAATGCTAACCATAACATACAAAGCAGTCCACAACCTCGCCCCCATCTACATCACCAACCTCATCTGCAGATATCACTCAAATCATCCCTTCCGCTCCTCCGACCTCCTGCTTTCTAGCTCCCTTGTTACCTCCTCTCATGCTCGCCTTCAAGACTTCTCCAGAGCCTCTCCCATCCTCTGGAATTCCCTGCCCCAGTCTGTCCACTCAGCCCCTACCCTGTCCACCTTTAAGAGTTCCCTGAAAACAAATTTATTCGGGGAAGCCTATCCCATACCCACCTAACTGTCCCCGAGCCGCCCCCATCAAATCATTCTCTGCAGCTATTACCTTTTGTACCATCACCCCCTCCCTTTAGAATGTAAGCTCTATGAGCAGGGCCCCCCTGTACATTTTGTATTGTACTGTAATTGTGTTGTCTCCCCTATACATTGTAAATCGCTGCGTAAACTGTTGGTGCTATATAAATCGTTAATAATAATAATAATAATCTAAGCGCAATTGGCTCCTTACACACATATGTGTGCGGGTTTGCACACTTGCGCTTCCTTCCCATACAAGCAGTGTATTACACCAAAGAAAGCAACTGTAGTTTTCCATCTTCAGTAGTCCATGTCTATAATAAGCATGGTATCAACAGTATATATACACATATATTCCATACACATATCTTCAGCTAAAAAAACATTCATGAGATCATCACTACTATTATTGTTATTGTTACTTTTAAACATATACTTACATATATATATATATATATATATATGTGTGTGTGTGTGTGTGTGTGTGTGTGTGTGTGTGTGTGTGTGTGTGTGTGTTTTATAATTGTTTTTATATACATATAGATGTATACTTGTTAAAGATATAATATATATATTATGTATGATTTAAAATCTGCATTAGCGTCTCATTAGCGTCTGCAATTCCCGCTCTATCTATATCTGTCTGGTGTCTGAGATGTGGAAAGATACCCCTTACAGCGAAAGATAATTCGCCCGCAACACTACACCACCCATGTAGTGGTATGCTACCCATCCAGCTTCCTATATGTATATCTACTTCACTATAAGCAAACACAGACTATATTTGTCCCTTTAAGGCTCTGATGAAGAGGATGACCCTCAAAGCACGTTAGCCAACCATTTGAATTTGCATGCTTTTCCAATGAGCTTCTAACAATTTCAAAATGAGAGTCAAATGGGACCTTCTGCAGGAAAGCCAGTGCAGAGCTTGTCAGTCAGTGTAGCAAACCTGCTACATATATGTTTCCCCAGGGCTCGTTTTCCTAGCAGGGGTAGGAGAAATTAATTTGCAATGAAAAGTATTTTCCACTAGAAGGAAATGTGGCTTACAACAGAGCAAAAAAAAAAAACTCAAGAATATGTCAACATCTATATTTGGTAATGCATTTATGCATTAATTGTGATTCCACCAAAAAGGTAGTTACTTATTATTTTTATATTATTTGTTGGCAATCAAACCTTCCAGTTGTCAATTAGGACTCTATTTATCAAATGTTTTTATCCCATAATTCATACATTTTCTAAATGTAATCCAATTTAAAAAGAGAGATTCAAACGTACATTTTGGGAATCTGGGCTTAGAGAATATATTACCCCAACATTTCATATACATTGGATCATGTACTTAAAGGGGTTGTAACCCCTCACGGTTTTTCACCTTAATACACTCTATGTATTAAGGTGAAAAACCTTTTGTGCTGCAGCCCTCCCCTTTTTTTTCTAACATGAACCTGATCGTTCCAGCGGCGAGGACGAGCACAGCAGCACCAGCCGTTGTCTCTGGTTCTCAATGGATAGAATGATAGTAGCAGGAGCCATTGGCTCCCACTGCTGTCAAGCAAATCCAGTGATATGGGAGCCATTGGGTGGGTCCGTGTCCCACTGTCTGTGTCAATGGACACAGCAGGGCTCGGGAGCACGCCCGCATGGTTGCCCCCATGGAAAGTGGCTCTCCGTGGGCGCACTCAAATAGAGGAGGAGCGCCAAAGGGGGACCCCAGAAAAGAAGGATCAGGCCACTCTGGGCAAAACCCTTGCACAGAGGAGGTAAGTATGACATGATTGTTATTTTAAAAAAAAAGAAAGCTTTACAATCACTTTATGTTAAAAAAGTATCCTGTTCTCCTTGTATTTATTCCTTTGTGTAAAACAGTGGATCTCAACCTCAGTCCTCAAGTACCCCCAACGGGCCATGTTTGCAGGATTTCCTTTATCGTGCACAGGTGCTTTAAATGAGAGTCAATGACTTGGTATTTTGAACAGCTATTTTATCTAAGAGAAATTCTCTGTACTGTATTTTTTTACATATACTTTAAATTTGTATGAATCTTGTGATCCCTAAGCATCCTTTCATACAGGTTCACTCTACTCCATTCAGCAAGGGATTTGTCAGCAGATCACTGGCTGAAACAGTGCTGAATGTATTGGTGTCAGTTTTGTGACATCCATGCTTATTCAGTTTGCATCCACATTTTAATAGGAGACTGTGGCAGACTCGTGATGGCTCTATGGGCAGCTGAATGTAAGCTGACTGGTGTCCATTTACATCAGGTTACCCCCGTTCTGCCACGTTTAAGCCTGTACCTGGACAGACTTGGTGGTAGATGGAAGCAAAATTAATTTACTTCCACCTGTCCATAGAACCGTCTGTACATAAAATTGAGAGATGGACCTGACTGGAAAGCTCTTGTGAAAGGGGTCTTAGTGAGAAAAGATGGTCTGCAACTCCTTGCTTGTTCTTGATCAGAATTTACTGATTCTCCATAAAAGACAGGAAATGTAAACACATTTCAGGCTTGTGGGCCTTGTTCACTACCAGGGGCCTTAGTGGCTGCAAAAATGTAGCCTTAAAGGTGAACTCGACTTTTGCAGGAAAAAAAAGTTAAAAAAAGAAAAAGAAAAAAAATTGTAATTGAATCTTAACCACTTCCCACCCGGCCAATGTATATATACGGCCGGGTGGGAGCCGCCTGCTCCTGATAGGACGTTCAGGAACGTCATTCAGGAGCAGCGGGATCGCGCGCGCGCGCGCCCGCGCAGCGGCGCGATCCCGATGTGCTCGTGTCACCCGGACACGGCACATCTCAGATCGGCAGGAGGGCTCTGTGATTGGCCCTCCTGATCACATGACGGCCGTGTCCAATCACGGCCGTCATGTGATGTAAACAAACAGCCGGTTGCTAGGCAATCGGCTCTCCTCTCCTCACACGGAAGTCACCGCTGAGAAGAGGAGAGCAGAACGCTGCAGCCGGCTGATGATCAGTGAGTATGGGCTGCTTTTCACAGCTTTTTACTCACTGATCATCAGTGTAGTGTAAACACACAACACACCACACAGTGAAAACACAGTCCCCACATATGTCCCCAAAACACACATGTCCCCAAAACATACATGTCCCCAAATAATAAAAACACATGTCCCTAATAATAAAAACATGTCCCCCACATATGTCCCACTAAAATCACATGTCCCAATGATTATCTGCACACATATGTACGTGATCACCTGCACACATATGTACATGATCATTTGCGTACATATGTCCGTGATCACACAAACCAATTATTATACACTTAACGGAATTTTTTTTACCAAAAACATGTAGCAGAATACATTTTGGCTTAAATTTATGACAAAATTTGATTTTATTGGATTTCTTTTCAAATAGAAAAAAGAAAATATTGTTTTTTTCCCAAATTTCCGCTTTTTTTGCGCTTATATCGCAAAAAAAAAAAAACGGAGTCGTGAATAAATAACACCAAAATAAAGCTCTATTTGTGCGAAAAAAATGATAACAATTTCATTTGGGTACAGTGTAGCATGACCGCGCAATTGTCACTGAAAGCGCTAGAGCGCTGAAAGCTGAAAATTGGGCTGGGAAGGAAGGGGGTGAAAGTGCCCTGTATTGAAGTGGTTAATAAAAATTACCTTTCCTTTTCAATTTCTGTAAACTTCAATGCAATATGGCGATCTGGAGGTCTTCTGTACAGCACCCCCCCCCCCTCCCCCTAATTTTTGGTGAGACACTTCCAGGGGGAAATTACATCTAATATAATGCAGACCCTGCAACTTTCCTCATTAGAACCCTGAAAGTGTAGCAGCTGATTGATAAGTTAAAAAAAAAATCACTCCCATTCACAATCATTTTTCACATGGACACAGATAAACAAACAGCTACAGTACTTCTGCAGATTAACAAAAGGTAGGAATCTCCAATAACATTTTAAGAAATGCTTGAGTGACTTCAGCTGTTTGTTGCCCAAACATATGTTTTTTATTGCTGCTAATTTTAAGCTTTATTGAGTGCAAATGACGTCTACTGTCTTTTCATATGCAAAATATTTTGGAAAAAAAATGTAGTAACTTATCGCTGTACCCAATCATTTAATTGGTGTTGATCATCTGTGTCTTTCGGATTTGAATGCATTGGTCTAAAAGCTGGATCTACTGTACATATGGGCACCCAACTGTAATTTCCTCCAAACTATATTGCACGAGTTACTCCAGACTGTACCAGAGTGAGACATATAAAATAACCATATGACTGATAAGCTTTAAGAAGTGCTTTTTTTGCCAACAAGATAAAATCAGCTCTAATTTTATTTTCTCACATAAAGTTAATCTAGAGCCGAACAGATAATTTTATTGCATCACAAAGCAATTCCACCATGTGAAACAAACTGTTATCTTAAGTTTCACACAGCAATTGTTCAGTAATTCCTGTTCATGGCATCTTTCCAACTCCTCAAGAATGGCTCAGACTGCCAACCATTGAGTTTTAAAAAAAAAATCACAACAGAAGCTGAAAAGCATTAACTGTCACTCAGTGGTTCACTTCGATGGATGAGACTTTCACACTGGGGAAAGCTGAAGCTTTCTGACTTGTCTTATCCAGAGAAATATCCTATAATGTATAGAGCATCTTTCAGGTCACATCTACACTCCACAACCATCTTATAACATGTCCATTGTAAACAACAAGCACGACACACAAAAATGAGCTCAATGGGATTTAACACAAAGCCGTATTCTGTATTCAGTGCATAGTTTTGTATATATTGATTATGCATTGGTAATAAAAAAAAAGTTGTAAATAACTTTATAAACTTTTTTGCTGCCATCTAGTGGACAAATGACTATACATACAAAAAAAAAAAAGAAAATTGCAGCTAAATAGTGCATCAAGCTGTCAATAACGATGGTGTCCTCTTCTTTGTAAAAATATGAGATGCTACAGTACTTGTCAAAATGTCCAGTATTGGTAAGTCTGGGAAGTTTTTTAGCAAATGTCTTTGCTTTGAAGATGTATAAAGAATACCAATAAACCTAGTAAAAGCTGCTTTGCAGCTAATCCTACATGGGCTAATCATGTAACTTGGCTAAGAAGCACAATATGGGTAAGTCTAAAGTGCTGAAAAGTAGTTATGCCATCATAGTAGAGATCTTTAAAGCTCACCCCCAAGCAAACAGTTAAATACACAGAAACACATATGGGAAATGTTTTTTCCTCCCAAAGGAACCATCCAATCCTGAGATTCATGCAGCCTTGCCATACAGCAGAGAAAGGTTGTTCAGCTGACTTTTTTTTATATTGCAGATAAGTAATACCTCTAGGTCACCTCCCTGCCCATAGCCTGTGGATGGACATTAAAGAAATATTGGATAATCAAAGGGGTCTCTTTATCCATGCTTCCCAACTTTTTAAGTTGGGAATGAGGGACTGTATATTGGCAAAAGTATGTAGGCATAAGCCACACACCCTGTCACGCCCCCTAAAGGAGAATTATACAAAAAAATGATTAGGTAAACCCACAAGTGCTTTCTTTTTACTTCGACTATTCCTTTATATGGGCTTTTGAAGCTTACAAATGCAGCAATTTTGAAAGCGAAAAGGTGAATTTTATATACAACTATACAGATAAGACCATAATAAGGGACCAGTGAGGAGGAAAGAGGAACAGAGGAAATTTGGGAGCTATACTTTATCTGGCTATCAGAGAATTTCTCATCAGCGCATACATGTGCGGCAGTGCACACTCAGAATAAGAATGTCCCTCACCCATGTAGAATTCTACTTGAACTACAAGAGACTGATATCAAGTTAGATGCATGAACCAACACTTTTTTTCATTTAAAATGTATTTAATTTGTTTTAAATAACCAGACAGCTGCTTTAAACACTTATTTTTTCTAAAAGCCAATCTACGTGTATATATATTTTTATGTCCTTTCCCAAAATAGTAAATATGGAAAATTCATTCATACTATATGCAGTGACTGACATTTTTCTGCTCTTGATTATAGCCGGTCATTGTAGGGGCACCTAGAGAACATACCAGGGAACATTTTGCTAACAGTGGGAGAGAATTAGAATGTGAGCCTGCATACAGAGTGCAGAAGTACAGTATTTAATAGACATAGTTCAGGGGTCTGGAGTAGAAAATGTACATAGCGCTATAAGCTGCAAGATATTACATTTGTGTTTTTGAGTTTAGATACTGTACAATTTAAAATAAATCTAATAGGATAATATTTTTTTATTAGACCACTACACTTTTTTTAGTATTTTTTTTAAGAACCATTACATCTAGAATAAATTATGTAAACGTACAAATATTTCATCAAGAATTACATTCAGTACAAAAGATATAAAAAATAAAATTCTGTACAGTCGTTAAAACACTTGATTTTATTTTACTTTAGTATACTGTATATCCTGTTAGTGTACATTGTCATTTTTTTTTTGTCTGAAAGGGCTAATACTTTAGTATTTTTCTAAGGGAATACTAAACAAGAATTCAGTTGTGTGTATAATATTTCCAGCGGGTTGCAATGCAATGTGGTGTGTATCAACACTACGCACTAAAAAAAGTAGAGCATGTCCCTGTGTATGCGCTGGGTAAGGTTGCCCACCACAGCCCATCGCATACGGTGTGAATGAGCCCTTGCATATGTTTCCGTTGACATAACTAAAAGCTTGGTTGTATAAATAAATTATTAATATACAGTACATTGAATTATCATTTAAATTTAGAGTAACATTGCTGTGCTTATCCAAAGAGATATTGTATCTCTTAAGATGTGTCTGCATGTATACAACATAATTCAAAGGGTGTTCATACTTTGTATAAGACACATATGGCAACATGAGCTGCTCAAAAAATATATTGCTGTGTATTTATTATACACCTTGGGGGGGGGGGGGGGGGGTTAAATGACTCCTGATGTTTCTGAATCATCCAAATTTCATTGATGTTGGAGTGAATCTGAGTTTACCAGCTCAAGGACATGTCCCCTGCTTTTTTTCCAGTTCTATTCTAAGTTCAAGTACTCATGTGAATGGATAGGCAGAGTTGCTTGAGGCCATAGTTTCAGTGGGCTCTCTTTCCTGGGCATTGATAAGAACTCAGTGCTCTGAAAAATCAAAGGACACATATCCCTCAACGTTATATTTGTTATTCTTTCTTAAAGTGATTGTAAACCATCACCTTGTAAAACAACCCATTCAGTTAAAAAATTAAATGAAAAGCAAAAATTTTTATAAATATAAAAAACAATACAAATACCTTTTTTCCCTTTTTTATTAGTGATCACATTCCCTCAGTCCTTAGCTGCATAAGGGGGGAGGAGAAGAACCAGTACACTGATATTTCCAATGAAAGGCTGTGCAGGAGAGACATGTCAGAACCAGTCTGATTATTGAAGTAGAGCAGCCTGAGCTCCCAGCACAGCTAGAGAACTGACCACGTTGTTCTCTGCTGCCTATTGTTGCCAGATTTTAAGGAAATTGGGATGGACAGGCAGGAACATCAGGGATTTCACACAAAAGAAGCAATACAAAGAGAACAGGATACTATCTCATATAAGTACAGTACATGGTGCAGCAGGCACATACCAGAAATTTGAAATGCTGGGGTAACAAACATGTTTTGACATTTGTCCATAACATTTCTCACCTGTAGTTTTTGGATCTAGATCCAGCATGATGTTTCAAGGAAGCTCCTATGTATTCCTGGGAGGGTTCCAATAATATAATTTAAAAAAATCAGTTATCAAAAATCCTGGAGATAATTCCAATTTTGGAAATATCCATATAATCTTCTAAACAAAACAACTCTTAGTAGAAAAAAAATCAAGATTTGAGCTGGTGGCCTATCAAAAGATTGTGCATGGCAGACTATTTATATTAATAGATCATGGCAGTAGAAGTAATATTCTTACATCTGTGTTCTCTAATCCCCTTTCAGTTCAATACCATCTGGTGAATTACAGTTTTGTGGGTTAACAGCAGTCTGTATAAAGCAATGTACCTGTAAAATTCCACTACAAAAATTGGAGCAATTGATGCAAGACGTAAAACTTTGTAACAGTAATACGTGATTACTTTCGTGTATTCTTACATTTTTGTTCATTATAACCTAGACAGGTTTCTGGGACTTGCACATAATCACGGAATTTTTACGTGATTGTCACTGTCACACTGACTAATGCACATTTTTATCTCCCATTAATCAGAACATTGCTGACAAGGACTGAACACTTTTTTCCACAGAACAATAGCTTCATCTTGTCCAGAAAGGAACTGCACCTGTTGGATTAACTTATCAACAAACAATTACCGTATCTTAGCTCGGCAACACAAGGGAGGCCATATGACTTCCTGGATAAAATGCCTTAAATGTATTCTTAGAAGAGCAAAGAAATTTCACGTAGAAGCAACTTGCAAACTGATTGTCATCTTCCTTCCGCCTTTTGTATTCTGTCAGTGTGTGTCTTTTTAAGTTTTCAGCAGGTTTGTTTCCACCAGAATTCTCCACATTCCACAAGCAGGCATGTCCTTGTTTCCAGAACACTTGTTTCCTTGGGTATCTTAAGATGCTAAATGTTCATAATTACAAAAGATGTTCCTACAACCTGGTCAAGACACTACAAGAAAGAGGTTTTAGAGGCTATATACAGGTGAACCATAGCAACAACCATGAATACTCCTATTTTTGTAAGCAATTCAACCAACTCAAGTAATGCTTTCTATATAATTAGGCAAAGTAACATTGCCCTTGTGAGCCATTTTTTCAGTTTTTGAGTATTTGTTTAGGAGTTTTTCATGTGTTTTTCAGAAGTTTGTTTCTAGGGATGGGATTGGCACAGGGAGGAAAGCAGTTCTATTGGAGGACAGCAATCCTTCAGCTATAAAAATGTGCGCAAAAAGACATGTATCGCACATTTATAGGCATTTCCATTGAAGTCTATGGAATAAAAAATGCCTGAATAAGCTAAAAAAAAAGCTCATGGACTTTTTGCACATAGGGTGTAGAATGTCGGGAGACTTAGCGTAAAAGTGTAAACAGGGACAATTAGAAAGAATAGGCTTTGGCGTAGTCAGGCATGGTTAGGCATTGAAAAATTAGCAGAAAAATTCTCATGAGTGAATGGGGGCTTAAAGTGTCTGCAATTGTATTCTTATCTTTTTCGAAAATAAAATAAAAGATGTGATCAGTTCAAGACGTACTTGTAATTTAACATGTTTAATAATGTCAGTGGGGATGTAGCAATCATGACTTTAGCAGGTAAATCTCTCATTTCCTTTCATTTTAGATGAGAGATTTGTTTGCCACTAAACGGCCTTTCTTAAATGCAAAGTAGCCCAGCAGATAGTAACGATCCTACAGCCATATGATGATCTAAATCTGATCCAGCTGCTTACACTCAGAACAGGAAATCATCAAAAGTCTGTAAGCATTCTGCAACATTTCTAGATATCCCTTGACTAAGTCTTCTGTGGGGAAGGATCAGTTAGACTGGTTGGATTTCCTAGCTGGCCAATCCAAACACACCTGTTTATGTACATCTAAAAGCTATTTAATGTCTGATGGCAGCTTAAGACTCCAGTTAATCAGGTTTGTAAAGTGATACAGATATAACTATTTAGTTGAAAAATAAATAAACAATTTGAGTGGGGACTATGGGGAACAAAATGTGACCAATGCCACAAATCTCCTTCTCTGTCCTTAATAAGTAAATAGTGTATTGGTCTTGTTAATAAAATCTGTGACACACAAATCTCTCTACTTCAGTCACACTGTTCGCCACCATTACCACCACCTTGAAAAGAGCACATATAAGAGCATTCCCTATGCACTTCATGTACACATTGCAGAAAGTCTGGATTTTTAACCTGATTTATGTGCCCAGTTTAATACAGATAATAAAAAGCAGTTACTAAAAATAAAGAAAATAATAAATTTTCAGCACCAAGAATGTCCATTTATTACTGAAGTTATTTGTATAGATCCAGCATTAGAAAGTCTTTGCCAAATGTTCCATCACAGCTCATTGTCTTGTAGCAGTATTTAGTTGAATATGATGTCTGTTTCAGGTTTATGTATCTTTATTGGATTCTTATTTATTGATTGAGTTGGGACCACCGTACAAGGGTAATTTTACGTTGTTGGTGCTTCTTGAAAAATGAACTTGGGTTCTCTTATTGTCAAATGTCATGTGTCCATTGTAATGTTTTATATGCTGTTTGCATGAAGGGTGATGCATCTATTTATCAGCTACTTATTTTTAGATATTTAAAAGTAAATTACCATTGCGATCCCTGAATAAGACATTGAATTTTATATTAAAAGTATGTATGAATAGCAAAAAGAAGTTAATAGGGAAAGTAGTTTTTTTTTTTATATAGGGGGCAGTACCTTGCCTAAAATATACAGTGTGTGCATCTTATGTTTTTTAAGGGCATCAGGGACCAACTTTGTTAGGCCAGCCATACAAATTATAATTTATATGACATATTACAAACAAGAAATATTGAGATAAAGGTATTAAGGAAAATAGTAGGGTAAAGTTTGGACTAAAGGCTAAGTTCACCTTTAAAGAAATGGACTGCACAGTCAAAGGGACTCAGTAGGTTAAGACACAGTGTGCACTTACCTGTAGGCCATCGGTCACACACCGGTCAGACTTTAATGAACAGGATCCGACTTAAGGTGAGTGCAACTTGGGTATGGATTTGGGTTTTTTTTTTCAATACATTTTGCAGTGCTAACATTGCCTCTGAGCACAAGTTGCATGTCAAAAGTTGGATCAGTTAAGATGCTGATCTGACTTGGATACGACTTCAATGATATTCAATGGGCTGAAATCAGACCAAAGTCAGGCCAAAGTAGTGCAGGGACCTTTTCCAAAGTCGGACCGACACTGGTCGGACCAGTTAAGATGGTTTTCATAGGGAATCATTGATTTATACATGTCAGGCGACATGTGCTCTCAAAGTCGGAGTGTATGTCGCACCAGTGTGAACCAGGTCTCAAATATGAATAAAGGCATGTGGAATAAAATTAGGGGTTCATATACTTAAAGTTCACCACACACATATATAGTTTTGGAAAACCTAATCTGTGCAAAGATTGTACAGTGAGATTGTGATGAATGTGGTTAGTTTAGCATTATCATTACAAGCTCTAAAGCCTAGTACACACTGCTAGTTCGTCTCTGTTCAACCCAGCGGGCTGAACAAAAAAACCTGACAACTCGGATCGGAGTCACTGTATGAACAATCCGTTTGGCTGAGAGCACTCAACGGGAGTCGGTCAGCAGACCTTTTTCAGTCATGACCCATCGACAAGCTGGCTTCTGCCTGAACAGCTGCACTACATACAGACTGAATGTCACTTGACATTCGGCCCGTGTGTACTGGACTTAAGACTATACAATTATCTGAGCAACCTTCTAGAATAAGTATCCTTTGTGGGCCAATTACATTTTCATGCAATTTCGCTTTAGCGTAGATGTTTCAGACTCAGTGCAAAGGTCCAAAATGAGTGGAGCACTTTTTAAACATATGCAGGTATGTCAATATTCATAGCAATTTATTATGTAGATTTCATACAGAAAATAAACCTATCTTCAACTTGCATTATAAATAAAAGTCTCAAAAGATCAGCAACTGCAAACAATGGGACAGTTTTGATAAATGTTTCTCTATGACTTCTTAAGGTCACACTTGTGTAATTCCAGAAAAATATTGCAGCATTTTGGTAATTAACATTCCAGGTAATGCAAACTCACAATTTTCAATTCTCGAGAAAAGATTTTCTGAAGTATTCTTTTAAAACTTACACAAAGAAGGATAGGTTTTATGCAAAACATCTGGGGCTTCATTCAGGTGAAATATTAATAGACTAGTTGTGATTGTGAAGAGTGTATATTAGCCTACTAGTCTAGTGTCAGTCATACATATATGGGGCTTAGCTATAAAACAGGGCAAGTGACTATCGCCAATCATTCACTGGTCGTGAAGCAATCACTCGCATTTAAAACACATATACCTGGAAGATTCACAGTGAATGTTTGGTGAATGTTAGATTCACTCCTTTTATAAAACCAATGTTTCCAAAAATTAGCTCATAATATTTCTTTCCCCACTGCCCCGCCTCATACATTTCCATCAATGGCACAACATTCAGTTCCTCCCCTCAAGCCAGGGTGCTATGTGTAATCCTTGATTCTGACCTCTCCTTTTGGCCCCACATCCAATCACTATCCAAATCTTGTCTCTTTAACCTCTGTAACATTTTCAAAATGTGACCCTTCCCAACTAACTACAACAGGAATTCACTCCCTAATTATCCTTTGCCATGACTGTTGCAACTCCCTCCTCATTGGCCCACCATTGCACAGGCTATACTACCTTTAGTCTGTCTTGAATGCTGCTGCCAGACAGATCCACCTTTTCAGTGTGCACCACAAATCTCAGCCAGTTCCTGCACTAGCTTTTGCTCACGCAATGAAAAATCTGAATAAAAATACTAACAACATATAAAGCTAACCGCAGCCCTACCTTGAGCTACATCAACGACCTCATCTTCAAATATCACTGAAACCATCCTCTTTGCTCCTCCCAGGACCTCCTGCTCTCTAGAACCCTCCTCACCTTCTCCTATGCTCAACTCCAGGACTTCTCCAGAACTTCTTACATTCTCTGGAACTCCTTATCCCAAGTAGTCTGGCTCTGTCCTATTCTGTTTGCTTTTAGGTGTTAACTGAAAACGAATCTCTCCTGCTTCCACCTATTAAACTGTATTTTTATATTACTCAAGAGTAGGGCCCTTCTAACTATTATGTCTTGAATTGAATTGTAACTATATTGTCTCCCTTTATTTTGTAAATCTCTACGCAAGCTATAAACAGGAGCTATAGAAATCTTGTATAAAAAAGATTATTATTAATAATAATAATATGACAACAAAAAATTGCCAAGTGTTCATCCAATTGTAGTTCTTTCATTTGATCTTTTAATATACAGAGTGAAATGGCACATAACACCAACATGTTCTTAGAACTTGCAGGTTAAAATGCATCTATTCCATCCATGTAAAATACAGTCAAATGATCAGAAAAACTGCTGGATCCACAACAATTTCAAAACATTTAGCAACTACACTTACAGTATATATTGCAGTATTGCAGTTCCTTACTTTATTTTAGAAATAACATATGTACAAATGTGGAACAGAGATACATCATGCAGATTTAAAAAAACACTTATAGAGTGTTCTGTAGAAAATGAAGACATTTAAACATACAAGAATATACTGTGTATAACCAAGAAAATAGTTTATATAAATATATAGTGTATATATACATATATATATATATATATATATATACAATTTTTCTCGCTTGGCGCTGAACTGTCCTGACAATATATCACCTCTGCTCAGTTCTCTTTTTGATTGTTTTTCCCAGTCTTTTGTTTATGTGACTGCACATGAAATAAGACTTTTTCATTGTTGTCAATACATTGTGATGCTCACTACAAACTCTCCGAGCATATTTGATCTATTTTGTGCTTGACCTTTAATGCTCATCAAATCAAAGCCTTTGCAACTCCAGTCCAGGATTTAGCTGACATATACCCAGGTCAAGAAGATGGACAACCCTAGCAATCAAGCAGGTTACTTTGTCTATTGTTTAACGCCCTCTCTACAGCTTGTCATATCTGGAACAGATCCACACGTCCTAATGCTTTTTAGGCTGCTTTGTGGATAGGCTTTGAAGCTAAACATATAGCTTATTTTAGATTGCTTCAACAACCAAGGAGATCTTCTTAAACTGAGGTCACAAACACAACACAAACAAAATGTGTCAGAGGCACCTTAAAAAATAATTTCAGGAGAATATTATACACATAGCTCCCAACTGTCCCTGATTTGGAGCAATGTCCTTCTGTCCCTCTACCCCCCCCCCCCCCCTCATTTGTCCCTCATTTTGGTCTGATCTATACAGTTGTATATAAAATGCACGTTTTATCTTTCAAAAAGTGTTTCCCAGTGCTAAACCTTTCATCCAAATTATAAATTGCTGCATTTGTAAATTTTTAAAAAGCCAATATAAAGGAATAGTAATGGTAAAAAAAAGTCCCATCTGGATTTAATTAACCTTTTTTTGGTTAATTCTCCTTTAAGGGGGGTGCAGCAGGGGGCATGCCCTATGCCTACCTACATTTGCTAGTAGGTGTCCCTCATTCCCATCTCAAAATGTTGGGAGGTATGTATACATAACTTGGGCGAATGTAACTATATATATTACATACGTGACAAAAGACACTGCTACTCCAGTAATCTCCACTGGCTTCTGAGTTGCATGCTGAGTGGCCAGCCTGAAGCATTGTGAATACAGGAGGTTGACCGCTAGGCACCGGTGCCATTCAGAGAATGCTTTGCATTCTTCGATTGAACAAGGTGGAGCGTCTGAGTTCACTGCCCGCCTCTCCACCATGCCCAATCAGAGAATGCTTTGCATTCATTTAAAAATGCAAAGCATTCTCTAAATGAGGCCTGTGCCAAGCAGTTCTGTGTTCACAGTGCAGTAGACCAACCGCTTGGCGAGGGACCTAGAAGCAAATGGAGATCACTGGAGTAACAGTGTCTACTTCAGTGATTTCCAGCTTCAAGTGGGATTGGCCAGGTATGTCATATACATGGTTACATTGGTCAAAGCTGGACCAATGTAACTATGTATAACATACCGATGCCTGGAAATATTCTTTAAGTGCTTATGTACACAGACATTGCTGTTACACACTGTCTTTTACAATTAAGTACAGAGCAGCTCTGCAACGCAAATATATCTCCAATAGGACATGCTACATTTAAAGAAATGCCACCCAAAGCAGACCAAACAAGGCTTCAGACAATGAGGCACATAGAAATCTACTGCGCTGCATTTGAGGTCCATTCCACATGCATGTTAAAAGTAGAAAAACAATGCCCATATACACAAGCCCCAAAATGGACATGCATCCTACATAAAGCAGCCCACAAACTCCAAGTTTAAACAGAAATACAATTTGCACAAGGGAACATGAGCAGACAGCTTCCTGACACAGAATTTTGCAACAAGGGACTTTTTTTACTAACCATTTCTACACACATCACATACAATTTACTAGAATAGTACTTTTAATAGTATGTCAGTCTCAGTTGGGGAATATAATGCTTTTATACAGGGAATATGTAACAATAACTGTATGGTGCAATTCCATTTTTACTTTTTTTAGATAAGTCTGCTTTAAAGGAAAAATCTATTTTCTAAAATAAATATATTAGATAATATAGATATATACTGTTAACTACTACGCAATCCATTGTGTGATTTATGTTATTAAAAGTATGTGCTTACAGATAGAGCCGAATATTTGTAGGCTTATAATCAGCTTGGCAAATTTTATCAGAGGGTTAGATCGCCATTACCAAAAAGCTATTTTTGCAGATAAAGAGAATTTGTAGATAAAAAGAAACTGTGCAGCTAAGACTAAAGTTGAATAGTCTCTTGCTATAGTCATAGGCCATTTATATATCTCCCAAAGCCTGGCTAGAGTACTCCCAGGACATTGTTAGGACATTGCTAAGTGAGGTCCAGTCTTTAATGCTCACCATCACAGGAGTGAGCTCTGGAACTCTGAGCTCAGAGCAACCGAACCAGGGGAGAGAAAGAGCATGTGAGGGGGGTTGAATTAGAGAAAGAGTTCACTCCTTTGATGGAAGAGGTGAGCAGTAATGACTAGACCTCACTTAGCAATGTCTTGGGAGTATTTCAGTAAGGCTTCAGGAGGTACAGTATGTAAATGGCCTACACTTTTAGCAAGGGCATTATTCAAATTTAGTCAGAGCTGCACAGTTTGTTTTTATTCACAAACTCCCCTTATCTACATAAGTCGTTTTTTGTAATGGAGAACTAATCCTTTAAAAAGCAGAAAAAAAATATATTGCCAGCACACCATACCTTTTTAAAGCAGAACTCCAGCTTCTAAAGTGAATTTAAAATGATATTGCTCACAAGTTTTAAAAATAAAAAAATGCAGCTTTCACTGCAACACTCTCTCTAGGGCTGTCTCCAGGAGAAAGACCACTGCATTGCTGGGCATCAATCCTCTTCCAGGCTGGATGATGACTAGCATCCACTCCATGAAGCCCTGCACTTACAGTATGTCCTCAGTGTTCCAGGATAATATGCTCAGTGTCATTCAATGCAGAATACTGAGGACATCTTGTGGCATAGAATAGGTACTGAAGAAGACAGCACCAGAGAGGAGATTGTAGCCAAATCTACTTTTTTTTTTCTTTTGAAAGCTTAACTCCAAGAATTAAACAAATTTTGCACTTACATTTGCAGTGGGAATCAGCCTGCATATGTTAAATGTTTGTTTAGTCAAGGGATGCAAAGATAAGGTGTAGTACTTATTCTTGGCTTCATCAGGCTTCCCCCATCCATCTGGTCCAGCACTGTCACCTCTAAAGTGTTCCCATCTGCAATCTCATGCTCACCTCCTCCATGTACAGTGCAGGGTAATAGCCTAGACTGTACGTGGTGACGCAGAGGAACCACCTACAGCCTGGAATTTCATGTAGAAGAGAACAGTGTTGCAGTATACAGACCAAAGGATCTGGTAAGTAATACACCTTCTGAGAGCACCCATAGACTAAACAAGCATTTAAAGCTGAATTCCAACTTTCTTTTCACTCTTTTGCCCCCCATACACGGTTAGAACCATTAATGGGGAGGCTGAATGTACTAAGTTGATAAATCGATCAACTTGGGTACAACCAGTCTGCCAAATTCCCCCCCACTCCCCTCCCGGGTGAATACAATTGCTCAGCAGGAAGGATTCCTCTGTCAATACTGTCTGTGTTGATGGGAGAATCATGCAAATTTGTGCCCTCTACCTTACCCAGTGACCTCATTTTTTTTTTTACTTTTTATCTTCATGTGATGCCTGTAATTAGGCTGTCTATAAATAGAATCTTTAACTTCATGTATGTCACAGTTGACCATCTTTTCCTCAAATTGTACTGTTCTGTTACTTTAACTGCTGAGCACATAAAATCAATAAATCTTATAAAAAAAGAAATACAATTGCCTGGATTTGGACTTTAAAGCTGCACTCCTGGAAAAAGTTTTGTTTGCCACCCCACGTACTCCTAACTAACTTGCCATTTTTTTCATATTTTCTAAAACTCTTGGCGATGGCAAGTTTCTCCTAGTGCAGTCCACTGGTTTTGTTGCTCCCCTTAAATTGTGACATTATGATGTTACCACTGTAAGGTTACAGAACCCTTTGGTGGACCATTTTGGCAGCCAATGTGCAGTGTCCATGTCATCAGGAAGCAACAAGGACACTGCAGGAAGTACCCTCTCATACTGCAGACCAGAAGTAGAAAGACTTGGGATGAGGCCTGTGATGTGACCATGGTTTCATTTAAGCAATTGGGGCTTTTAGTAGCTAAAGGCAGGTTAAGTGGGAAAGGAATGTTTAGCTATTGCTCGAAGTAAGGCTTCATTAATATTAATAAAAATAATTATATTAACAATAAAACTACTCATACAGACATTTGGGTGTAACCTGTTCTTTTGATTAGGTAAAGAAAGTCTTAAGCCAACCATAGATGGAGCGATTTTCTTTCCTACAACTTTCCTACGTTCTAACATCCACGCTGGGAAAACACAGTGATTACTGCTAACAGCTAATATCCGCTAGCAATAATCGCATGTAAAATTGGACAGGCTGGTTGTCCTCAAGTTGAGCGATTGATCAACTTGAGGACATTCAGCCTGCCCATACATGGTTCAAATTTCGGCCAGTCCCTGCTGAACTGGCCGAGATTTGAATCGTCTATGGCCAGCTTTATAGTTTGCTATATTTATACATATAACAACGTGACGTCTCTTGTGACATTCACCATACAAAGTCAGCAGCCAACTTTGTAGGATGATGGAAATGTTATACAAATCACTGTGAAAAGAGATGAAAAGACAGGAGCATTGGTTACAGAAATGCCAAGCACCACTTCAAGGTTTTCAAACTCATATTTACCTAAAAGACCTACTAAGTTAATGAAACCCAAAAACCTTTTCTAATTCACTTGTAAATAAATGGATGATAAATCAAAAAAAGCCTTTGATCAAACAAAACAAAAATATATCAGACTATGGAGAAAAAGTCTGTGCCAGGTGCGATCTTTTAAATACAGTGACACAGAAGATATATTGACCTTAACGTAAAATCAATGTAATTGATGGGTCTGAGTTGCCATCAAACACTTTTCTTTGGAGTTTACTTAACTACAATTTTGAAAATTTTAAACCAATGAACACGGCAGAACCTCCTGCCAGAGCACTGTTCCCTTATGAGTTTAATTAGCTATTGAAAATGAAAGTCAATCTCAAGTTCACCAGGGCAACAAGAAATGTGCATTGTTTTGTTTCCCAATGAAAGTCAAGTCACTGGAATGCTTTGGGCACACACAATTGTTTTCATTTGGCTGACAAGTTGCAGAACTTTTGCTCAGGCAAGTCTGACATGTGGAAGGGTCTAAATAGGAATGTAACGTAAAGACCATCAAGATAGTGCCCAGCCACAGACACCATTTACCATGTCTGTTTCTTGTTACTTATACAGAGATCAATTCTAATGCTTAACAAAACAGTGGTTTCCCATGCCAAAGTCTGGATGGCCTCCAAGATATTCAGACACTGTGTTTGGATTCCAGCACCATCTTAACTTATTTGATTCACTATCTTCTTGCTTAATTAATGTGCATATTCTGAAAACAGTAGTGCCACGCACTTGGTAAGTGGACAAGTATAGGTTGGCACACATTACTGCTATCTGTCAGGACTGCTTTTTATCACAGAGTCTCTGGGCTATAAAACCGTCATGGCAAACTGAGAAAAGAGAAGGAAGCTAAGTGGAGCTAACTCTAAGCATTTTAGTATATATACAAAGAATAAGCATTTCAAGTAGTCTTAAAGTGGATGGCTCATCTACATGCTTTATAGTTCATATATACACCACTTTTTGCTAGCCTAGGCCTTCACTCCAGATGTAGAAAAGAGTGCCCATTGCGAAGAAGCCAAGAAACTGCCCATTGCGAAGAAACTGTTGCTCCAACCCTTGGATGTGTAAGCCTGATTGTCTTCCGCAGCTAGGATCATGCACTATACACAGCACACATATATCAAAGTCCTTTTACCTACAAATGTTGCTTTAACCACTTGCCGACCAGCGCACGATGATGTACGTCGACAGAATGGCACGGGCAGGAAAATGGGCGTACATTTACGTCCCTTTAAATTTGCCGCCCTGCCATCGGGAGCGCGCCGTTGGTGGCACGCTCCTGCGCTGGTCGGGACCCCCGTGAGTCCGGTCGCGGGACCCGCGGACTCGATCACCGTGGGCATCCCCGAGATCGTCTTACGGAGTGGCCGAGTGGAGAAGTGCCGTTGTAAACAACATTTCTCCATTCTGCCTAGCAACTAGTGACGCTGATCTCTGCTCCATGTGATTGGAGCAGAGATCAGTGTTCACTAAATGAAAGCCCAACCCCCCCACAGTTAGTAACACATCCCTAGGAACACTTAACCTCTACACTGCCACCCACTGGTTAACCCCTTCACTGCCAGTGTCATTTACACAGGAATCACTGCATTTATATAGCAGTGATTACTGTATAAATGACAATGGTCCCAAAAATGTGTCAAAAATGTCCGATGGGTCCCCCACAATGTTGCAGTCACAATAAAAATTGTTGATCGCCGCCATTACTAGTAAAAAAAAAAATAAAAAAAAATTATTAATAAAAATGCTATAAAACTATCCCTATTTTGTAAACGCTATAACTTTTGCGCAAACCAATCAATAATCGCTTATTGCGATTTTTTTTACCAAAAATATGTAGAAGAATACGTATCGGCCTAAACGAAGGGAAAAAAATGTTTTTTTATATATTTTTGGGGGATATTTATTATAACAAAAAGTAAAAAATAATGCGTTTTTTTCAAAATTGTCGCTCTATTTTTGTTTATAGCGCAAAAAATAAAAACCGCAGGGGTGATCAAATACCACCAAAAGAAAGCTCTATTTGTGGGAAAAAAAGGACGTCAATTTTGTTTGGGAGCCACGTCGCACGACCGCGCAATTGTCAGTTAAAGCGACGCAGTGCCAAATCGCAAAAAGTGGTCTGGTCTTTGACCAGCAAATTGGTCCGGTCTGAAAGTGGTTAAAGAGACCTCTTCTTTACTATTATCAGTGTACAACTCTACAGGGAGTTTCACAATAGCTAAATTAAAGTATAGAGATTAGAGGAATAAATCATACCTGTGGAAGTTGCTGCAGCAAAGCTGACAATGCAGGGGCTGACAGCAGAAGCTGCTTACATGCATGTATGACAGCTGTAGGGGTAGCTGGAAGACATTAGGATCTGACTCTCCTAGAAGTATCAGATTCCTGTTTCTTTTGCAGAGCTTACAAATAAAGGAAAGAATTAAAAATGTTTTCTTAATAAAAAAGCACACATGTATTTGAATGTTTTTTTTTTAAATAAAAAATCTTTTAAATTAAAAATCTTAGGCTGGCCATATATTAAACAATTTTCTTATTCAATTTCCTTTAGTGGGTATGCGGGCTCCTATGGGTGGCGGGCAGCAGGCAGGTTGCGGGCTCCTATGGGTGGTGGGCAGCGGGTCCTGTGTCCCCTTCCCTTCTACTGCATCACAGCGTCTTCCAATAGGTTCGCCGGTCCTTTCAGCCAATCTGGTGACAGGTCTCAAGACCTGCTTCCTAATTGGCCAGGAGGAGGAACAGTGTGACGTTTCATTCTCTGTTGTCACACAACTGGGTCGGATCCCATCCTTTTTTGAAGACTATTAGAGCCTCTGGCTCTAATCACATGCTTCAAAAAAAACACACTCCGCCATTGGAATCCATGCGTCCTGCGCCCTGTATGTAGATCAGGAGGCCGGATGCATGGAGGGGGGCCCGTGCGCCCCTAATGGACATGCCACAGTTGGTTTTGACCTCATAATATATGGTTTTGGTAGATCTAAAAAAAAAAATTGTACAACAAAATTGTATAACATATGGCCAGCCTTAATCTGGTAATAGAGTCTAATTAGTTACTGTGGCACAAACAAGAGATTCACAGACACATATAAACCTCAGCACAATAATTTTCCTTATAACTGAAACTCTTTAATTACAAAAAAAAAAATCTGCAAACTGTAAACGGAGAGCTAACAATTTGCCTTAAAAAGTTTACCTTAAAAAGGAACTTTAGTAAAATAGTTAGGGGCTACTTAGCAACAAGCAACTCAGAGACAATAAAGACTTTGGTCAGTAGTATATGTTTATTAGTGGCATAATGGAGGAATATATCACGTACAGATTTCAATATGTAACATACAGGGGTTGATTTACTAAAGGCTAATCCACTTTGCACTACAAGCGCACTGAAACTGCAGTCTCTGTAGGTCTGAGGGGTAGATCTGAAATGAGTGGAAGCTCTGCTGATTTTATCATCCAATCATGTGCAAGCTAAAACACAGTTTTTTTATTTCCTTGCATGTCTCCCTCAGTTTTACAGCGACTGCACTTTCAAGTGCACTTGTAGTGCAATGTGGATTTTCCTCTAGTAAATAACCCCCATAGTCCAGCGTACAGAGTTCAGGGTCTATCAGTATATAACATACAACAGTAAGGTGGGTGTATCCTGCATGGCAGTCAAGAGAATGTAATTAACACAGTATTTTACATAATCCTGACTGCTCCACTCTGTGTCCCCTGCTATATGCTGCACGCAGGTGACTTCTGCACTCCCAGTATGCAGAGTGCAGATGTTAGGAATGTTTAATGCACACCACATAATGACATTCATGGAAATAACCCCCAGTAACTGACCCCCCCCCCCCCCAAAAAAAGGGAATCATTCACAATGCAAGCAAAACCCCCATCTTCTGCACCCCAGAACCACCTGACCACTATTTGCTTCTGCACCCTCTCATCCACTGTTGTATTCTGCACCCCTCATCCACTACTTGCTAGCAAAATTCTTCCTCCAATGAAACCCTCCTCTAAAGCCACCACTCATCACTTATCTCTGCATCCCTTGCGCCCTTCTTTACATGCTGCTAAGCTCTCTACCCCCTGCACCATTATTCCATAATTTCTCACCCCTGCACCCCTCTTCCATTACTGCTCACCTCTGCCACCTTCTCCTTACACTCACGCATAATGCATTCCCCTCACACTTGCCTACAATGTAGCCTCTGCCTCCGTTTCTTAAACTCACATACTATGCAGCCTTCTACACCCCCACATTGGTCCTGGTAGAAATGGTAAAATAAAATATTATAACTACCCACCAACACATTTTAAACTGCCCATATGGTATAGCATAGGTGCTCAACCTGTTGCCATACAGCTGTTGCGAAACTACAAGTCCCATCCTGCCTCTGCCTTTGGGAGTCATGTTGTTTGTACCTGCCAGCCTTGCAATGTCTCATGGGACTTGTAGTTCTGCAACAGCCAGAGGGCCACAGGTTGAGCGCCCATGTGGTGTAGGATGTTCATTTCTCTACTGGGAAAAATGTATTTAACTAATATAGGTTCATGCCAATATATATACCAGATTCAGATATACTGTTGAAGGGTTATACAAATTACAAAAAAGAATTGCACCAAATATTTCCTCAATTTTTTTTTTCATAATTATATATTTTTTCTACTAATATCAGTGTCTTTTTTAAATTTATGTTCAATTTTGTTTGTTAAACCCTTTCACGCTGACCCTACGCAAATATGCGGCCTCGGCTTGAAGTGGTTGTACCGGGGTGATGCCTGCAGCCATTTTTTATTAGAACCAGTGGTTGGCTTTCTTGGGATTACAACTGATGTGGCTAAAAGCCACTCGGCTGTTATCCTAGCAGGAGAGGACTTCTCCCCCCCACCCCCCACCACCTTGTGCAGCTCTCCTGGGCTAGTAACGATGTCATGACATCACTTCCGGTTTACTCGGCTGCCAATGGCGCAGATGAAAAAAATCCCTAGTATTCCAAAATGCTGATTTTGGCGTTTGAATCCTTTTAAGTTCAAAGGAGTGGCTGTTGTTTACATTCCTTGTGACAGCAATAAAAACAATCAGAAATTTTATTTTTAACCGCTTCGCGCCTGCCCTATAGCCGAAAGACGGCTACAGAGCGGACGCTAACTGCCGGGAGGCCGTTCTAGGACGGCCTCCTGTTTACTTCCACAATGCGCGCTCCCGCGAGCGCGCATCGGGGAAGTTCTGTGCTGCCCGTGTCCCTCGGACACAGCCAGTCACAGATCGCTGTAAACGGCCAATCACAGCGGCTGTTTACAGCGCGATTGGCGTGTCCAATGAGAGATGATCTCATATGTAAACATATGAGATCATCTCTCAGCGCCGCTCTCCCTCCTCACACAGACAGCTTAATATAAGTGCCATCTGTCATCAGTGCCACGTGTCATCAGTGCCACATAGTGCCATCTGTCTTCAGTGCCACATATTAGTGCCATCTGTCATCAGTGCCACGTATCAGTGCCATTTGTCATCAGTGCCATGTATCAGTGCCATTTTTCATTAGTGCCACCTGTCAGTGTCACGTGCCATCTGTTGTCAGTGTCACGTGTCATCAATGCCACTTATCAGTGCCACCTGTCATCAGTGTCACGCGTCATCAGTGCCACGTATTAGTGCCATCTGTCATCAGTGCCACGTATTAGTGCCACGTATTAGTGCATCTGTCATCAGTGCCACGTATTAGTGCCATCTGTCATCAGTGCCATGTATTAGTGCCACGTGTCATCAGTGCCACGTATAAGTGCCATCTGTCAGTGCCACATATTAGTGCCATCTGTCATCAGTGCCACGTGTCATCAGTGCCACGTATAAGTGTCATCAGTGCCACGTATCAGTGCCATCTGTCATCAGTGCTACGTGTCATTGTCCTGGTGCTCCAGGGCCTTCAAAAGTGTAATAGGTAGTCAACCAGTTAGATGTGTAATTTATGCTCCTAGAACACGTGATGGTGCTCCCTGCATGTTGGACCTCTCTATGTGGCCAGGTTGTGGAAAAGTCCCACACATGTGGTATTGTAATACTCAGGAGGAGTAGCAGAATTTTTTTGGGGGTGTCATTTGTGGTCTACACATGCCACGTGAGAGAAATAACCTATTACAATGACAATTTTGTGGAAAAAAAATCTTAATTTTGCAAAGAATTGTGGGAAAAAATGACAACATCAAAAAGCTCACCATGCCTCTTACTAAATACCTTGGAATGTCTACTTTCCAAAAAGGGGTCATTTGGAGGGTATTTGTACTTTCCTGACTTGTTCGGGTCACAAGAAGTGAGATAGTCCATCAGTACATCAGATGTGATCAATTTTGTATGATTCGCACCACAGCTTGTAGACTCTCTAACTTTCTCAAAGACCAAATAATATCCACTAATTTGGGTTATTTTTAGCAAAGACATGTAGCAGTATAAATTGTGGCCAAAATTTATGAAGAAAAATTTATAATTTGCATAATTTTGTCACAGAAACAAAGAAATATGCGTTTTTTTTCTACATTTTTGGTCTTTTTTCTTTTATAGCGCAAAAAATAAAAACCCCAGAGGAGATCAAATACCACGAAAAGAAAGCTCTATTTGTGGGAAAAAAAGGACAAAAAATTCATTTTGGTACAGTGTTGCATGACTGAGTAATTGTCATTCAAAGTGTGAGAGCACTGAAAGCTGAAAATTGGTCTGGGCAGGAAGGGTGTTTAAGTGCCCAGTAGGCAAGTGGTTAAAAAGACAGTGTAAAAATACAAAAACATAAATAAAATAAATAAGTAAAAAAAAAATGTAAAGCGCTCTGTCCCTCCATGCTCGCTCGCAGAAGCAAACACATACGTAAGTCGCGCCCACAGTCATAAACGGTGTTCAAATCACACATGTGAGTTATCGCCACGATCGTTAGAGTGAGAGCAATAATTCTAGCACTGGATCTCCTTTGTAACTCTAAACTGGTAACCTATAGAAATGTTTAAAATGTCGCCTATGGAGATTTTTATCAGATCAGTAAAAATTCTTCTGATGGGCCAAGAGTTTGGTCTGTGGAAGAGACTGGGTGGGTCTGCTGCCTGACTACACCCTTGACTGCATAACAGCCCTGCTAAAAGTGCATCAGAAATCCAGAGACAAGGACAACCACCACAGCTGCCTTTCTTGAGGGACAACAGCTTATACCCTGCAGGTGCAGCAGGATTAGTTCACTGCCCTTCTGCATCAACTGACGCAATGGGACACCAGGGCACAGGCACACAGTCCTATCTACAGTGGAGATGTATGAGCTTACAATTTCCTTCTGAAACTGACCCCACACAAAGATGTAAAGGGTCGCAGACCAGGAAAGTGGCTCAAGGAGCAGTGGGCAGGTATCTTGGCACTTTTTCACCCTGCAGATTCTCAGTGAGCATACTTACTAACTGCAGCGGGTCTATGCCTGGGCTTGCCAATCAGAAAAAGACACCCAGTATCCAGATGTATAAACTACATCACAAGACAACATGATTGATGATGGATTTCAATCTTGGGACATTTTTTTGTTTGTTTTTTAAGAACCACTTCAGCTCCGGAAGATTTTACCCCCTTCATTTTGCTATTGAGCACTGCACTACTTTAACTAGTAATTGCGCGGGCATGCAATGCTGTGCCCAAATGAAATTTATATAATTTTTTTCACACAAATAGAGCTTTTTTTGGAGGTATTTGATCACCACTGGGTTTTTTTATTTTTTGCGGCATGAATTTATTGCAAATAAAAGAAAAAATTTTGAAAAAAATATATTTTTAAATTATCACAGCCGGAGCCAGGCGGGGGCTGCACATGCTTGCGCCCTCAATTCGAAAGTGGACAGCGATGTACAGATAAGTTAATTTGCCTACAGTGGGCACTCGCCCACAGTATATGTACTGTGGGCGGGCAAGCGCTAAGTGGTTAAAGGCTAAAAAGTGTGTGTTTATTAACTCTGCACTTTTTTGTGAGTGAGTAGGAGTGCCCCTTACTCATTCACGCAGGTGGGGATGGCATTTGAGGGAGCTCTTGTTTTTAAAGTGGCTTCCAAATTCCAATAAACCCACGCAACCACTAGGCCATGGGGAGAGGCCTTTCTCTCATCAACATGGGGACAATGTGTTTTGCCAGGGAGGTCTTCCCTGACAAGGCACTCTCCCCATGATGAGGGTATGTGATCTGTTATGGTGGGAGGAGGAGCATACACCTCCCTTTCCTGGCCTGCCAAGCTGCATGCTCGGATAAGGGTCTGATTTTGGGGGTTTGGTGTGTATTTTTAGAAAAAGCCCTACACTACTCTTTGAGGGGTCCCTCAAATACATCTATGCCAAACCTTCATCTAGGATAAGGGTCTTGCATATATGAAGGAAATCACTGGCTGCTGTGTTTACAAGCAGAAGCAAGCAGCCCGCTTAAGGACCAGCCGCCGTCATTATACTGCTGCAGGTTGGCTCTCCTGGGCGAATCACCGTAGGTGTACGCCAGGCCCTTTAAGAGCACTAGGGGGCATCACCGCCATTACTACTAAAAAATAAATAAATAATAAAAATGCCATAAATCTATCCCCTATTTTGTAGACGCTATAACTTTTTCAATCAATATACGCTTATAGAGATTTTTTTACCAAAAATATGTAAAAGAATACATATTGGCCTAAACTGATGAAGAAATAAAAAAAAATTGGGGGTATTTAGTATAAGAAAAAGTAAAAAATATTGTTTTTGTTTTTTTTCTAAATTGTCGCTCTTTTTTTGTTTATAGCGCAAAAAATAAAAACCGAAGAAGTGACCAAATACCACCAAAAGAAAGCTCTATTTGTCGGGAAAAAAAAGATGTAAATTTTGTTTGGGTACACGTTGCACGACCGCGCAATTGTCAGTTAAAGCGATACAGTGCCGTATCATGGCCTGGTCATTAAGGGGGCAAATCCTTCTGGTCCTTAAGTGGTTGAAATTCTTTTTTTTTTTTGCTGTACAAGGTTGCATACCAATGCACAATTCACAGGCAGGTTAATGGCACTCCCCAAGCATGTGATTTAAAGGAATTTTACATTTTGCATGCTGCCCTTCAAGCATGATTAAAATAACTACCCTCTGCCAAACTAATTTTTAAAAAACATTTTTTCCTTTAGTACATATTCCCCAGTGTCCAGTCCCCATGCCATTTGTTTAGACTAGAATAAGGATTATTAGTTTTTTTATAACATTCGGCTCACATTGACTTCAATGGGATATGGATTCTGCATCCGAACTTCAGTGATGTTGGGCGAACCAACCCCAAACCATACCCAGGTACATTCACTCATCACTATTTTTGGGCATATGCAAAGAGTCCAGAAGGCTCATACCAGAACTTTACAATCAGCAAAGGGATCATTTTATCTAGAGACAGGGTGTTGGTGTTGATTTGCAACCATGAAAAATAAATTTCTGCCTCAGTAGCAAAGCTTGTTTGAGATCTTCGAAGGGGAGGTAAACTATAAAGTGCTTCAGCTGGATAAGCCAGAACAAATTTACTAGAAAAATCAATTAAACCATGGAAGAATTTGAGGCATGTGTCAGTTCTAGCTAGCAAACTGCTTGCAATTGTTCAGTGTTAGAAGTTAAAGTGGTTGACACCTTATCCAAAGCACAGAAGAAGGAAACAAAAGTTTCTGCTAAAACCACAAGCTCTTCTAAGATCTGACTGGATACACCCCTGTGATAAAACATGACACAGTCACGGAACCAAAAGCTTGACTCTGGTGGAAGCCTTATCGAATGCTAAAAGCCTGGAGGCTATAACAGAGGAGGTGCAGAAAATGCTGGATCTTAGTATAATTGGGAGCTAAAACTGTGAGTGGTCCAGCCCTATAGTGCTTGTCCTCAAACCTGACAACTCGATCAACTTCTACAATGATGTTAGGAAACTCAATTAGGCTAAAACCCCATGCTTATCCCATGCCCCTGGTAGATAAAATACTAGAGATGCTAGGACCAGTCTGGTTCATATCCATCTTGGTCTTGACTAAAGGTATTGGAAAATCCTTCTCACCAACAGTGGCAAAGAAAGGACCACTTTTGTCATTACAGAGGGTTTGTAGCACTTCGTCTGCATGCCATTTGGAGGTAATCTCTCACAACCTTTCAAAGGTCCATTGAAGAGGTCCTTCTGCTACACCACAAGCATACAGCTTCTAACCTAGCTGATTCATATTTGTTACAGACTGGGAAAGTCATCCCCACAGAGTTCAGTCAGTCTTGGATGCCAGAGGAGAGTGGGGTTGAGCGCAATGCAAACAAATGTGCTACAAGTGTGGAGGAAGCACAGTATTTGGGGTATGTCATTGGAAGGATTCTTATTAAACCACAAACTAGCAAGGTGGGAGCTAATGAGGAATGGCCACAGCCATTGAATAAAAGGCAGGTGCAAACCTTTCTGAGTGTGTTTGGCTGCTGTAGGAGGTTCATCCCTACTCTTCCCACTATTGTGGCCCCCTTCAGAGAAACAAAATCCACAATTGTTAGGTGTAGTTCTATTTTTAATTACGTAGAATTTTGGCAGAGTGTAAAATGTTCTCTTATTAAGGACCATGGCTACCAATCTAAAATAGGGTTTTGTCATAAGGTCCTGCTGTGCTGTGTTTATCACTTAATGCTTTTTATAACACTATGTAACAGATACAATAAATAGGTGGTGCAGTTCCAAATGTTATTTAGAAAATCTATGGAGACTGACACAACTGACACAATGAAGCTGTCATTGAAATCAAGAAAGCAACTTGTTCCTAGTGCCAGGGAAACTGGGATCTTGCACTGAGATGAAATATTAATCAATGACAGTTATTTTCAGCGATCTATCTCAATCTCAAGAACATAGAAACACATTGATAAATATGGACCATATCATCTATTGGTTGAATATTTCTTGAGTTAAACAGTTTGTTGAAATAGACTTGCTGAAGTTCCTGGAAAAGACCGATAAAAAGGTTGAGCAGAATGACCAATTGGTCTTTTCCTTCTGTCAAACCTCCAAGTGTTGCTGATGAATCACATGATCAATGCAGACTGTTAATGTAAAGCCAGCTTGTGCTGCCCACAGCTTGATGAATTAAGGCCCAAATATTTCGATAGATATACTAGGTAAGTAATAAAAAAGTAATACATTGTTTGGATTGCTGTTCACTTGCAAGTTACTTCATATTTAAACTGATTTTATGGCCAAAAGATGTATGATGATAAAACCAAACGTTGTGACTAATGTTTATACTGAGTATAGGGTCTAAAGATATATGGTGATAAGATCAAATGCTGTGACTAATATAAACAGTAAAACATTACATGAATTATTTGTAAAGGTACACTACAGTCAAGATTGAAAAAAAAAATAGGCCTTGAAATGCATGCAAAAAATCCAGACAACCTGCCTAAGGCCGCGTACACACGGGCGGATTGTCTGCCCAACTAAGTTCATCAGACAATCCGACAGACAGTCCGTTCAACTTTTGAATGAACGGACTTGCCCACACACGGCACTTTTTGAGCGGACTAATACGGCGGACTAAGTCCGCCATACAATCCGCCCTACTTTTGAAATGAGCGGACTTTTCCCGCCCGGAGAAAAGTCCGCTCATTTCGAGCGGGTACCCAGGTAGGCGGGGCCCGCGACGGAGAGGTCGCTGGCCCCGCCGCCTTGTATGGACTTAAAGGGGAACCTCAACGCCGAAAAAAATCGGCGTGGGGGTCCCCCCAAGTCCACAACAGACCCTTGTCCGAGCACGCTACCCGGCCGGCCAGGAAAGGGGGGCGAGCGAGCGCCCCCCCTCCTGAGCCGTACCAGGCCGCGTGCCCTCAACATGGGGGGTGCCTTGGGGAAGGGGGGCCGCGCGGCCCCCGCACCCCAAAGCACCTTGTCCCCATGTTGATGAGGACAAGGGCCTCTTCCCGACAACCCTGGCCGTTGGTTGTCGGGGTCTGCGGGCGGGGGGCTTATCGGAATCCGGGAGCCCCCTTTAATAAGGGGGCCCCTGGATACCGGCCCCCCACCCTATGTGAATGAGTATGGGGTACAATGTACCCCTACCCATTCACCTGTGAAAAAAAGTCCAAAAAAAACACAACACAGGGTTAAAATATTTTATTGCACAGCTCCGGGAGTCTTCCTTTTTCGGGGGTCTTCTCGCCGGACTCCTCCGCTATCTTCTTGTAGCTCTTTTGCTAGCGGAGGAGTCCGGCTTTCTTCCGCTCCGCCGGCCTCTTCTCCCGACTTTGGGGGTCTTGTCCCCCTCTTCGGTTCTTCTGCCGGGCCACCGCGCCTTCTTATAGCTCTTTTACAGGCGGTGGCCCGGTCTTCTGTCGCCGCCGTCGCCTTCCGTTCTTCTTCTTCTTCTTCTTCTTCTTCTTCTTCTTCTCCAGGAGATGTTGCCTCGACAATCTCTCCGGCCGGAATGCCAGAGCCGCGCTGCGCGGCCACTTATATAGTGACAATGGGGCGGTGTCACATGGCTTTATGTCACACGGGCTCGTCACATGGGTTGATGTCACATGGGGACTATGACATCGTAAGGGGGCGGGGTCACCATGTGACACCAACCCATGTGACATAAAGCCATGTGACACTGCCCCATTGTCACTATATAAGTGGCCGCGCAGCGCGGCTCTGGCATTCCGGCCGGAGAGATCGTCGAGGCAACATCTCCTGGAGAAGAAGAAGAAGAAGAAGAAGAAGAAGAAGAAGAAGAACGGAAGGCGGTGGCGGCGACAGAAAACCGGGCCACCGCCTGTAAAAGAGCTATAAGAAGGCGCGGTGGCCCGGCAGAAGAACCGAAGAGGGCGACAAGACCCCTGAAGTCGGGAGAAGAGGCCGGCGGCGGGGAAGAAAGCCGGACTCCTCCGCTAGCAAAAGAGCTACAAGAAGATAGCGGAGGAGTCCGGCGAGAAGACCCCCGAAGACGGAAGACCCCCGGAGCTGTGCAATAAAATATTTTATCTCATGTGTTGTGTTTTTTTTTGTACTTTATTTTACAGGTGAATGGGTAGGGGTACATTGTACCCCATACTCATTCACATAGGGTGGGGGGCCGGTATCCGGGGGCCCCCTTATTAAAGGGGGCTCCCGGATTCCGATAAGCCCCCCGCCCGCAGACCCGACAACCAACGGCCAGGGTTGTCGGGAAGAGGCCCTTGTCCTCATCAACATGGGGACAAGGTGCTTTGGGGTGGGGGGTGCGCGCGGCCCCCCCTTCCCCAAGGCACCCCCCATGTTGAGGGCACGCGGCCTGGTACGGCTCAGGAGGGGGGGCGCTCGCTCGCCCCCCTTTCCGTCGCGGGCCCCGCCTACCTGGATACCCGCTCGAAATGAGCGGACTTTTCTCCGGGCGGGAAAAGTCCGCTCATTTCAAAAGTAGGGCGGACTGGCACACACACAGGCGGACTGTCCGCTGAAATGCAAGTCCGACGGACAGTCTTTCCAACATTCCAAAAGACTTAGTCCGCCAGACTGTCCGCTGAAAAAGTCCGCTGAAGCCCACACACGAGCGGACTGTCCGCTGAAATGTGTTTCGGCGGACTAAGTTGGGCAGACAGTCCGCCCGTGTGTACGCGGCCTAAGGCCGCGTACACACGGGCGGATTGTCTGCCCAACTAAGTTCGTCAGACAATCTGACAGACAGTCCGTCCAAATTTTGAATGAACGGACTTGACCACACACGATGAACAGACAGTCCGCTGAAAACTTGCGCGATGACGTGTACAGCACGTACGACGGGACTAGAAAAACGACGTTCAATACACTGCAATGCAACCTTCGGCCATGTAAATCCTTTCTGAGCATGCGCCATACTTAGTCCGTCCAACTTGCCTACACACGAGCGGACTGTCCGCTGAAACCAAGTTTGGACGGACAAAACCAAGTTTGGACGGACAAAACCAAGTTTGGACGGACAAAATTACGGAAATTCCGAAAGACTAAGTCCGTCAGATTGTCCGCTGAAAAAGTCCGCTGAAGCCCACACACGAGCGGATTGTCCGCTGAAACACGGTTCAGCGGACTAAGTTGGGCAGACAATCCGCCCGTGTGTACGCGGCCTGAGGCTTCAGTCTTCCATTTAAGTATAGATGTAACGTGCTAGTTCACCTTTCTTCAATTTGTAATCTTTTAATCTGAGAACCCCTTTAACATACCTGTTTGAAGTGCAAGAAATATGTTTCCAAGCATGTTCACTGTAGGCTGCATGCTGTCTCATTCAAACAGAAAGCTTTATGTATCAAAGTATAAGCAGATAAAAGGTTGAACACAGTCCCATAATGTACTGTAATACTACCCATGACCAAACACTTATTCACTGTGTATAGATAGACAGATCAATAGACAGATGAAAATGAAGAGTAGTATTTGCAATTGTGTTAAGAGGAACTTGGAGAAGCATTCTTCATGTCTTACTTCCAGAGTCAGACAGTAGATTATGAGCTCCTGAAGCAGACAGGAACAATGTGAATGCTTCTTTATAAAGCAATGACACTATGGGGGTTATTTACGAAAGGCAAATCCACTTTGCACTACAAGTGCAAATTGCACTTGAAAGTGTACTGAAACTGTAAATCTAAGCACGGTCGGAGATTCCGACGGAATGTGTCCTATCGGACCGTTTTGTCGGATATTCCGACTGTGTGTGGCCTGAATCGGACTGTTTCCGTCGGAATATAACCGACGGACCAAGTTTTCCAACTTGCTGGTAAAATTTTCCGACAAAATGCTCCTATCGGACATACTCCGATCATGTGTAGCCTATTCCGATGGACAAAATGCCACGCATGCTCAGATCAAATTCCTAGACCAAAGCTATTGGCTATTAGCCTGAACGTAGTCCCGTCTAACGAAATAACGTCATCACTTTTATTTTTAATAATGTTTTTTCTTTGTGTTTCCTTTTCTTTAACTTTTTTATTCTTTTACACACTGTGACCGGAGCAATACAGTGTTACCATAGTAACACTGTACTACTCTGGGGAAGTGATCAAGATTATTATTATTTTTTTTTACACATGATTGTTCATACCGGTGAATTTCATACCAGAAACCATTTTTACTGAATGAAACTGTGTGTTTTGTTGTGATACAGATGGGCTGCGATTGGCCCTGTCTGTACCATGTGGTAACTGTGACCAATCACAGCTAGCAACACAATTGTATACAATGGATGGCATGAAAGAAAGCCATATTGTTTACATTTCATGTGGTCTGCTGTGATTGGTCACAGCGGTCACATGGTACCAGCAGCAGGCCGATAAAAATAGTTGGTGACAGAGTGTGGCCATGTACTAGGTGAGATCCAGGAGGACGTTATGCAACTAAAGTCCCACTCAGCCATCATCTTGCTATAGGCCAGGCAGGAACTGACTAAAGCTTATGAGATTTTATTGGGTTTATACATATGCTTTAGGATTATAACGCACCGTTTAATAGCATGGTTCACAGGTTGTACCTTTTAGCACAACCTAAGCTCGGATAAAGGTCATAGTAGACTTCCTGTGTATTAAAGTATAACTAAAGGTAAAACTTTTTTTCAGTTTTGAATAGGGTGGACAGGGATTAGTACACTTGTCTGGTTTTTATTGCTGTCTGATGCCCTGTTAGGGAGATTTGTCCTGTATGCCATTATCACAGAGAGTAAAAGTGAAAGAAAATCCAAAATTTTAGATTAAGAACAGAAATAGAGGGGAAATCTTCCAATAGGGACACTAGTTGTGGTGACCCTGGTGAGAAGCAGTGATCCCCTTACTATGGAGGAATTTCCTCTTATTTACTGTTTGGGCAATGGGACAGCAGGTGAAGGGTCACAGATGGCAAAAGAAAATTTACAGGAGTTTACCCTATCAAAAATGAAAAAAAAAAATTGCCTTTAGTTCTCCTTTTAGCATATTCCTTTCTATATTTTCCATATTTCATTGCTGTTATTCCCATATAATATATGACCGTTACATGTGACATACATGGTTGAATAGAAGCTTAAATTAAGAAAAGGAACAAAGTTACAGCCAAAAGCTTCCGAGAACAAAACTTTGAAAACTGCTTTGTCCATAATTAAAAGCAGTTGTCCGGCAAGATTATACGGAGTTTGGCCAATTACTCACAAAAGTATAAAATAATTTTTTGAATTACAAAAATATTGTTATGCCAAAATATCTAAGCACTTGTGTCACCAGATATGACAGAGCAACTGGAACACAATTGTTTAGGTTTATCTCTGAAAATGGTATTAATAAATTCCAGCCTTCCTGGAGAGATCAGCACAGATCTGAGGAGAACAGGCTGAAATGTGACTCTCCAATCAGCAGTGTATTACAATTGCCTCCGAATGGAACACAAAACTTCCTTAGATGATTGCTTCGGCTAAAAAGTTTGAAGACAAAATGCAAATGAACATGCCTTATGCTAGACATATTTATGCGAGACAATGTGAGCCAGCAACAAAATATTTCCACATGAAACCATGTCTATTTTTTTCTTGTTTTTCCAGTTATGATGATTAAAAACATACTGAAAAGTGACTGTGTAGTTTAAAGGTCAGCTTTGTGACAGAAATGCCTGATGCTTCCTCAGTTGACCCCTGAAGTCCAACCCCACAATTGTAGCACATTGGATGCTACAATGCTGGTAGCAAAAGTTATCAACTTTTAAAGTTAGATTTATATCTTTATATAGTTTATATATACTTTATAAATGTGTTAGGTCTTTTGATGTGATCATCATATCTAGTTGGGGCTGTAAACATAAATAATGCTGTGTCGCTATTATTCAAAAACGATTAACTAAGCTAGTATAGTAGTTCAAAGCAACCAACAAGAATGTCCCTAAACTGATCTGACTATACTAAACTGAGATCTGATTTGCTAACAAGGATGTACAAAGTGATGTCAGTTTAAAAAAAATGTTGCTACAAATTATCTGTAGCTGAGTTTGCAACACATGCGCAAAAAGTGTTTAGTGTTTATTGTATTTATGTTTTTTTTCTATGCAATCTGTCTTTGTGTACTGTCACAATTTTTTATTGTACATTTCCTCTGTTTTTTCTTTTTGAAAAAAAATAAAAAATAAAAAATAATGAGCCTAGTTATAGACTGTTTGTGGCACAAGAACAGATCCATGATACAGTGGTGTGAAAAAGTGTTTGCCCCCTTCCTCATTTCCTGTTCCTTTGCATGTTTGTCACACTTAAGTGTTTCGGAACATCAAACCAATTTAAACAATAGTCAAGGACAACACAAGTAAACACAAAATGCAATTTGTAAATGAAGGTGTTTATTATTAAAGGTGAAAAAAAATCCAAACCATCATGGCCCTGTGTAAAAAAGTGATTGCCCCCCTTGTTAAAACATACTATAACTGTGGTTGTCCACACCTGAGTTCAATTTCTCTAGCCACACCCAGGCCTGATTATTGCCACACCTGTTCACAATCAAGGCATCACTTAAATAGGAGCTGCTTGACACAGTAAGGTCCACCAGAAGATCCTTAAAAGCTACACATCATGCCGAGACCCAAAGAAATTCAGGAACAATTGAGAAAGAAAGTAATTGAGATCTATCAGTCTGGAAAGTGTTATAAAGCCATTTCCAAAGCTTTGGGAATCCAGCGAACCACAGTGAGAGCCATTATCCACAAATGGCGAAGACATGGAACAGTGGTGAACCTTCCCAGGAGTGTCCGGCCGCCCAAAATTACCCCAAGAGCGCAGCGACGACTCATCCAAGAGGTCACAAAAGACCCCACAACAACGTCCAAGGAACTGCAGGCCTCACTTGCCTCAGTTAAGGTCAGCGTTCATGCCTCCACCATCAGGAAAAGACTGGGCAAAAATGGCCTGCATGGCAGAGTTCCAAGGAGAAAACCACTGCTGAGCAAAAAGAACATCAAAGCTCGTCTCAATTTCTCCACAACACATCTTGATGATCCCCAAGACTTTTGGGACAACATTCTGTGGACCGATGAGACAAAAGTGGAACTCTTTGGAAGGTGTGTGTCCAAGTATATCTGGCGTAGAAGGAACACTGCATTTCATAAAAAGAACATTATACCAACAGTAAAATATGGTGGTGGTAGTGTGATGGTCTGGGGCTGTTTTGCTGCTTCAGGACCTGGAAGACTTGCCGTGATAAAAGGAACTATGAATTCTGCTGTCTACCAAGAGATCCTGAAGGAGAATGTCCGACCATCTGTTCGTGTACTCAAGCTGAAACGAACTTGGGTTCTGCAGCAGGACAATGATCCTAAACACACCAGCAAGTCCACCACCGAATGGCTGAAGAAAAACAAAATGAAGACTTTGGAGTGGCCTAGCCAAAGTCCTGACCTGAATCCTATTGAGATGTTGTGGTATGACCTTAAAAAGGCCGTTCATGCTCGAAAACCCTCTAATGTAACTGAATTAGGACAATTCTGCAAAGATGAGTGGGCCAAAATTCCTCCAGGACGCTGTAAAAGCCTCATTGCACGTTATCGAAAACGCTTGGTTGCAGTTGTTGCTGCTAAGGGTGGCCCAACCAGTTATTAGGTTTAGGGGGCAATCACTTTTTCACACAGGGCCATGATGGTTTGGATTTTTTTTCACCTTTAATAATAAACACCTTCATTTACAAATTGCATTTTGTGTTTACTTGTGTTGTCCTTGACTATTGTTTAAATTGGTTTGATGTTCCGAAACACTTTAGTGTGACAAACATGCAAAGGAACAGGAAATGAGGAAGGGGGCAAACACTTTTTCACACCACTGTAGTTCAAAGAAGCTTCCGTAAATGCCAGGAGTCATTTAAGGCCCATTGCACTCTTAAAGCGTAAATACACAGGCAAAACGTATTTTTTTTATTAGTTTTGGATAAAATGAAGAAGGATTAGAACAGCTGTCAGTTTTTGCCCCTGTTAGGAAAGCTGTTTTTTTGGCCGGGTGTGAACTACTCCTTCGTTATTTTCTTATCAATTAAGGAGGTAAAAGGTGTGGAGTTGATTCTAAGTGTGCTATTTGCATTTGCAATCTATTGCTGTGAACCTACATCATGTGTTCAAAAGAGCTGTCCATGCAAGTGAAACAGGCCCTTGCAAGGCTTCAAAAATGAAACAAATCCATCAGCGAGACCTGGACATCCACAGAAGACAACAGTGGTGGATGATCGCAGGATCCTCTCTATGGTAAAGAAAAATCCATTTACAACATCCAGACAAGTGAGGGACACTCTCCAGGAGGTGGGCGTATAATTGTCAAAGTCTACAACCAAGAGAATACTTCACAATAGCAAATACAGAGGGTTCACCACAAGGTGCAAACCATTCATAAGCCTGAAGTATAGAAAAGCCAGATTAGACTTTGCAAAAAACATCTAAAAAGCCAGTTCTGGGAAAGCATTCTTTGGACAGATGAAACTAAGAATAATCTGTACCAGAATGACAGGAAGAAAAAAGTGTGGAGAAGGTTTATGATCCAAAGCACACAATGTCATCTGTAAAACATGATGAAGGTTGCAGTGTGATGGCATGGGCATGCATGTCTTTCGGTAGTACTGGGTCATTTGTGTTTATTGATGATGTGACAGAAGACAGAAGCAGCCGGATGAATTCTGCAGTGTTTAGAGATATATGGTCAGCTCAGATTTAGCCAAATGCAGCAAAGTTTATTGGACGGCGCTTCACAGTACAGATGGACAATGATCCAAAACACACTGAAAGAGTAACCAAGGAGCTTTTGAAAGGAAAATAAGTGGAATATTCTGCAATGGCCGAGTCAATCACCTGATCTCAATCCAATTGAGCATCTATTTCTGAAAGCCCTACAAACAAAGAACAGCTGAAGAAAGCTGCAGTTAGAGCATAGCAAAGCATCAGAAAGGAGAAAACCCAGTCTTTAGTAATGTCCATGGGTTCCAGACTTCAGGCAGTCATTGCAAGTAAAGGATTCTCAACAAAATATTAAAAATGAACATTTTATTAATGATTATATTCATTTGTCCCATTATATTTGAGTCGCTGAAAATGGGAGGACTGTGTATAAAAATGGTTGTAGTTCCTACAAAATTGTACTTGATATGTATGTTCAACCCCTTGAATTAAAGCTGAAAGTCTGCACTTCAAATTCATTTGGATTGTTTTGTTTTAATTTTATTCTGGTGGCATACAGAGCCAAAAGTATGAAAATGGTGCCTGTGTCCAATTATATATGGACCTAACTGTATATTGTGTTTTGTCTTTTTTTTTAATAATTAATTAAAAATTATTTGAAAAAGCACTGCACAAATACTGTGTGACATAAAAAATGGCAACAATCTCTATTTTATTCCCTATTTTTTCTAAAAATATGTATAATGTTTTGGGGTGCTAATTAATTTTCTAGCAAAACATACTGATTTAAACTTGTAAACCAAACGTTGCAGAAAAAGCCTGGTCAAAACTTTGGAAAACCCATGGACTCCAATGCTTTTCAGAAAATGAAATTTCATTAAATTCTTCTATTCATTTCACCAACAACATTTCAGGAGAAAATGCATTTTGCTCTTCCCTAATTGCTAGCAGGGTGTATACAATTTGATCTGATTTTTTAATATAAATTGGATTGTTTTGATTTTTATCAAAATTATTTTAATTAAATACTTTTGGAGTAAAAATCGATCTAAAGATAGTTTTCTATTTAAGATACATTGATCATTTAGTTTATTCAGCATGAAATAGAGCTTAGTTATGTAGCATAAGACTGTATATTCTGCTATATCTACATTTTTGGTAAACTTATTCAATGAACCCAAGCTCTGCAAGTTGAGATAACATGCACTGCATTAATGTATTCACATAATTTCACAGTAACCATAAGATAAAACAGTTCAGGAATATTCCTTTATCCTATTGTTTTGCAAATCTATGTACACTACAAACTGTATAATTGTTTGAAGAGAAATGCATCTGTACCAGGCTCTAAGTGTGAGGAGGAAGGGCAAGCAGTAAAAATGAAAGTGGGCCACCCTAAAAAAAAAAATTACATTAACAGTCACAAAAAAATCTAACATTTTTTTTGAAAAAAACATTTTTTTTTTACTTACCAGAAACCCATGTTGCTAGGCAGTCTTCCTAATCTGCCTCTTCCTATTCCAAGGCGCTTCCTCCTCTTTGGAGCGCTGCCCTGTTGTCTACTGGGACATGTGTGTGTCTCAGAAAACAACGGGGCCATTTGCAAAATGCAGAGCGACTTGCGCATGCACAGTAGGAAACGGGCAGTGAAGCCGCAAGGCTCCACTCCCTGTTTCCCTTCGTTAAGATGGCGGTGCCAGCACCCGATCCGATGGATGGATCGGCCTCGGGTGGCTGACATCACGGGATCGTTGGACAGGTAAGTGTTCTTATTAAAAGTCAGCAGCTACAGTGTTTGTAGCTGTTGATTTTTTTTTTTTTAAATGCGGCTGGAACACCGCTTTAAGGAGAAAAATGGCAGCAGGCCTTAAAAGAGACCCAGTTTGAGAATATTTTAATTAAGTTCCTCTACCTATGGTTAAAGCAGATATGTGTGCAAAATGCAAGCAATGCAACAACGAGATGCAAGACTTGGTGGCCCGAATGAAACAACATGATGAGAAGATGCGCTGTGATGAAAGGACCGTGTTTGAAGTTTTTTTTTTATGTGGACCCAGCTGATATATTCAGTTTAGGTTCTTTTGTTTGTTTTTTCAAAGATATTTTGTTTATGCGCTTCAGTTACTAAATATTGATGTTTAAGCAAATACAAGAATATAATGCAATATAATGTTATTTTTTTATTAACCACTTGCCGACCGCCCGCCATCGTTATACGTTGGCTGTTTGAAGAGGAATATCAATCTTATGGCAGCAGCTAGCTGCCATAACCCTGGTATCCTGTTCTTTAGCAGGCGGTCAGCTTTCAGATAAAAGTTGCCTCTGCTTCACATTTGCAGCAAGATCATTTTTATCAGTGGCAGGAGGCACCACCATGCTCCAGTACCTTTTGCCGCTTACCGGAGCCATCGGGAGCAGCAGAGGCGATCCAATCCTTCTCGGTCTGTGGTATGGCGCTGACTGAGGGGCAGATGGCCTCCACCTGGCTCCATACCATTGGAGGGCAGAAGCGACGTCAAAGCATCACTTCCGCCCATAGCGCTTAAAGGGACATTTTTTTTTTTATTGCATTTTAGTGTAAATATGAGATCTGAGGTATTTTTGACCCCAGATCTCATATTTAAGAGGCCCTGTCATGCGTTTTTTTCTATAACAAGGGATGTTTTAATGTTTTAATATGAATGAAAGTGACACTTTTATTTCTTTTTAAAAGAACAGTGTAAAAATAAAAAGCAAAATAAATAAGGAAAAAACATACATTTTAACACGCCCCATCCTGCTGAGCTTGGATGCAGAAGCGAACGCATATGTAAGCAGCACCCGCATATGAAAACAGTGTTCAAATCACACAAGTGAGGTATCACCGTGATCGTTAGAGTAAGAGCAATAATTGTAGCCCTAGACCTTCTCTGTGACTTAAAACTGATAACCTGTAGACTTTTTAAAACATCGCCTATGGAGATTTTAAAGGGTAAATATTTGTCGCCATTCCACAAGTGAGCGCAATTTTGAAGCATGACATGTTGGGTGTCAATTTACTTGGCGTAACATTATCTTTCGCAATCTAAAAATAATTGGGCTAACTTTACTGTTGTCTTATTTTCTAATTCAAAAAAGTGTATTTTTTTCCAAAAAAAGTGCACTTGTAAGATCGCTGCGCAAATACGGTGTGATAGAAAGTATTGCAATGACCATTCTACCATTTTATTCTCTGGGGCGTTAGAAAAAAATATAATGTTTGGGGGTTCTAAGTAATTTTCTAGCAAAAAAAATTATTTTAACTTGTAAACACCAAATCTCAAAACGAGGCTCTGTCCTTAAGTGGTTAAATAGAAGAATTTGAGTAGTTCTCCAACTATGTGTTTTTAACCTAAGATTGGTTCTGATATCGCTGTTTTACTAAGCTGATAACTTGTTATTCTAAATATGAAACGTTAATTTTGTTTGCAAATATTAAAGATTTTAACAACCAGCAAGAATGAATCCTTACATTTAAAGAGCACCTGTAATTTCAGATCCATCATGGCAGCGCCTGTTAGCGGACATCCACTCACCTGCTGTCACCACAGATGGTTTGCACCTGAATAGAAGGGGATCTGCTGTGCTGAGAGAGAAGTTTATGGGAACACCGGAGGAGTATTTAAACTAGGATTAAGGGGGGAGGGTGAACTAGAATTCCATCGGGCAGACAGGTCAGTTAAGTCTCCGACATTAATGGAGGGTGGAATGGGGATAGATGGGGGAGGGTTTTGGCAGGTGACAAGAAAGTTCCCATGTTGCAAGCAACAATTGGTAATTATATTGTCATTTGTACTAATAAACATGATATGAAAAACACCAGAGCAAAATGTAATAATGCATTAAACTGTTTGTTCACCAATGCCAGAAGTCTGCCAAGCAAAATAGGTGAGTTGAAAGCTCTGGTGCACAAGGAGTGGTTTGATGTAATTGGTATTACTGAAACTTGGCTTCATTCCTCACATGACTGGGCTATTAATATTCCTGGCTATGTACTCTTTCAGAGAGACAAGGTAAAAAGGAAGGGTGTCTCTATGTGAGAAGTGATCTCAAAGCGAGTGTGAAAGAGGACCTGGTTGATGGAGAGTGAGATGAGTCTGAAGCATTATGGGTGGAACTGCATACAGATGTGCATAGTTCAAAGTTAATCATTGGAGTTTGTTATAGACCACCCAATGGTGATGAGGAGGTGGAGACAGATTGAAAGGGCTGCAAGGGCTGGGACGGTGAAAATAACGGGGAATTTTAACTACCCAGAAATTGACTGGAGTAATGGCACTGCTGGGACAGCTAAAGGGCAAAAATGTATAAACCTATTACTGGAAAATTTTATGGTCCAGTTTATTGAGGCCCCAACTAGGAATGATGCTCTGTTGGACCTGGTAATCTCAGACCATGCAGAGCTTTTTACTAATGCTCATATAACGGAACATCTTGGTAAGAGTGACCATAACATGATTTCATTTGATGTTAGCTTTAAGCAAAAAACACATACGGGAAAGATAAAAACACTTAACTTCAAGAGAGCAAATTTTCCAAGGATGAGGGCTGCTCTCCCGGCCTTGGACTGAAAGGGAATATTGGCATCAATGGGCACAGAACAGAAATGTGAATTCTTCAAAGTGACTGTTTGTGAACTCACTGCAAAGTATATTCCCATGGGCAATAAGTTTAAAAGGCTAAAAATAAAACCTATGTGGCTCTCAGCCAAAGTTAAAAAGGCTATAAACAATAAGAATGGAGATTTAAAAAAATATAAAAGAGGAAGGAACACTAGTGTGGTTTAAATCTTACAAATAATATAAAAGAATATGTAAAAAAGAAATCAAGAACGCAAAAACTCAAAATTAATGACAAATTGCAAAAGATTCTTCAAATATATTATTAGTAATAGGTCAGGTCTGAACCTGTAGGCCCTAAATAAACTAGAGTGGGTGACTGGGGACAAAGAGAAGGCAAATTTATTAAATACTTTCTTCAGCTCTGTGTATACAAAGGAGCCTGTGGAGCTCATGTACATAATTGGGGTGGTGGTGACACAGCCCCAAATGATCCACACTGGCTCAAAAGGGATATGGTCCAGAAATATATAGATAGAATAAAGGTGGATAAAGCACCTGGACCGGTGGCATCCACCCACGGATCCTAAATGAATTGAGCTCTGTAATTTCAAAGCCATTGTATCTAATTTTTAGGCACTCATTAATGACAGGAATAGTACCACTGGATAGGCGTGTGGTGCCTATATTTAAAGGGTGAACAAAGTCGTTACTAAGTAACTATAGACCTGTTAGTTTAACTCCTATAGTCGGGAAGATACAGGAGAATTTAATAAAAGACCACATAGATGAGTTCCTGCTGGAAAAAAATATTTTAAGCAGCAGACAGCATGGATTCATGACAGAAGTTATCAAACAAACCTGATTTCTTTTTATGAGAAGGTGAGTAAAACCTTGGACAGAAGGGTGGTGGTGGACGTGGTGTACTTGGATTTTGCAAAAGCGATTGGCATAGTTCCCCACACATGGCTCATGTGTAAGGTAAAGTCTACAGGCTTGGAAATATTAGTTTGTAAATGGATAGAAAACTGGCTAAAAGATAGAATTCAGAGAGTAGTGGTTAATGATTCTTACTCTGAATGGTCTAAGGTTATCAGTGGTGTACCCAAAGGTTCATTGCTGGGACCCTTACTTTTTAATATCTTTAAAAATGATATTGGGTCTGGGATTAAAAGTAACATTTCTGTCTTTGCAGATGACACCAAGCTATGCAGTGGAATAACGTCCTTACAGGATGTCTCCAATTTAAAAGCCGACCTCTAAATGGGCGACTATGTGGCAGATGAGGTTTAATGTTGATAAATGTAAAGTTATGCACTTGGGGCTAAGAATGTGCATGCATCATACATACTAGGGGGAGTACAACTGGGGGAATAAATGGTGGAGAAGGATCTGGGGGTTTTGGTAGATCATAAGCTCAATAATAGCATGCAATGCCAAGCTGCGGTTTCCAAAGCGAGCAAAGTCTTTTCTTGTATTAAGAGAGGTATGGACTGCAGAGAGAGAGAGATATCATTTTGCCCCTGTACAAATCATTAGTAAGACCTCATCTAGAATATGCAGTTCAGTTGTGGGCACCAGTTCTCAAAAAGGATATTGTGGAACTGGAAAAAGTGCAGAGAAGGGCGACCAAACTGATAAGAGGCATGGAGGAGCTCAGTTATGAGGAAAGATTAGAGGAACTGAATTTATTGAGAAGAGGAGATTAAGGAGGGATATGATCACCGTGTATAAATATATAAGGGGTCCATATAGCGAACTTCGTATTGACTTATTCACTTTACGCTCAATACTGAGGACAAGGGGCCACTCTTTACGTCTAGAGGAAAAGAGATTTCATCTCCAAATATGGAAAGGTTTCTTCACAGTAAGAGCTGTGAAAATGTGAAATAGACTCCCTCCAGAGGTGGTTCTGGCCAGCTCGGTAGATTGTTTTAAGAAAGGCCTGGATTCTTTTCTAAATGTACATAATATAACTGGGTACTAACATTTATAGGTAAAGTTGATCCACGGAAAATCCAATTGCTTCTCTGGGATCAGGAAGGAATTTTTTCACCTGCTGTAGCAAATTCGATCTTGCTTTTCTGGGGGGGGGGGGGGGGGTCCACCTTCCTCTGGGTCAACTGTGGGTATAGGATTGGGTATATGGGATTGTATGATATTTTAAATTTTTTTATGGTTGAACTAGATGGACTTGTGTCTTTTTCAACCTGACTAACTATGTAACTATTTAACTGTTCCAAGTCCCTCACCTTGTTGTGTCACTGCCACATCACCAGCCATCCCATTAAATTGAATGGGACTGTCGGTGAGTCAACAGCAAGCGGGTCAGAGGAGGAGACGTTGCAGGACAGAGATGACAGTTGCTCTTTAAAAATTATGATTTAAATCCAATGGATTTAAGTCAAGCCTTTTTACTAGTGATTTAAATCAACTTGATTTAAATCAAATCCACCCTGCCTGGAAGGGATGATATAATGAAGAACGTAATGATAGTGCAAAGCCACTATTTTGGAGTAGAAATTTATCATCTTTTAAATCACAAGCAAGATGACATGGGATAAAAACAGCTAGCGTATTTCAGGGGTTAAGTAGAGTCTCTCTTCTCTCTCTTGCCAGTAGAAGCTTTTTGCTTGAAACTCAAACCAATCACTGTTAACAGTTTTTTTTTTCATTTAATCAGCGGGTTGGCAAATCGACTTCTGTTCAACCACAATGGCCATACACAGATAGAAATGTAGCTGGTTCCTGCTGAACCAGCTGAATTTCAATCCATGTATGGAAAGCTTTAGTGTTACAGGGACAGTAAGTGACAGAAAATCTTCCCAATAAGGCTATGGCTGGACTTACATATATTACAACTTACAAAACTTTTTTAAAAATAATAGAAGGTTAAAACCCTTGTCAATTTTCTCTTTTTTGACATCTGTGTCCCACTGGGGAGATTTACATTCCATTCCTGTCCCCTTAGCCAAAGCAGGAACTGAAAGAAAATACCTGCAAATTAAGGGAATCTATTTGGGTCCCACAGGTCACCGGTACTAGTGCCCTATTAGAAAATGTCCTCTGTATTACTTTTCTGAGGGTAACCAAAAATGTGGCATTTTCTTATAATTTCATTTTCAATGATAATGGTAAACAGGACAAATAGAGAGGGTGAATAAGAGACGGCAATAAAAACCTGACGTGTTCTAATCACTCTTCACTCTGTCCAAAACTCAAAAAAAGGTTTGCCTTCAGTTACACTTTAATGTTACCTATCAAAAGAAAAAAAAGGTTTTCCAACATGATTTGAAGTACTCCATCAATCCAGTTTTGGAAAAGGCAGAAAGAAGTTGGGAGAGGACACACAACACCAACTCTGGTGTCTACTATGCCTACAGCACTAATGGAGGGGGTACGAATATACAGTGGAAGTAGTAATATCTTGCAAAACTAAAGATGCTTTTTTAAGCTGTTTGAAAAAAGCAAACATTACATTACTACAATCAAGAGGTAAACCATTACTAAGCCCTCTAAAATTACTACAGAGTTCATCTGGTTAGTTAATTGCTCACAGCATAAGAAAATAAAAGTAAACTTTGCTACAAACAGACTGTGTAGAGAGGAGTTATGAAACTCTTCAAATGTTGGAAAACTTTTTTTTTTTACATCTGATAACTAATTATTTACATTTCTACAGTGATAAGAGAAGAAAGCATTCTTGGTGCATGTACCAATTCAGGAAGAAGACTGCAGTGGGACCGAGTGGGGTGCATTCAAAGATGAGCAGATAAAACTACACAAATACCTAGGTAAATCAAAATGATCACAAAAAGAATCTAAGGATGCGCACTTAATATATACAGTTGCTCAATAGAAAAATCTTAATTAACTATGAATGGAGTAAGACAATTACGAACACCTTAAACAATACAAATATCACTCAAGTAGGAAAAGCACAATACAGTATGCACCTCTCACAAACAACATGTAAAAAACACACACACACAGCATCAAGTATAGTATAGACCCCCCCCCCCCCCATACCAAGAATAATGTTAATTCTAGTACCCTGGTTAGTGCCACAATCCCTATCATACCATGACATTATGATAATAAAAGGTAGGTGGGACTGTGAAATGATAATAACACAAAAAATACTAAAATGACAGTATGTCAGCGGCCTAACTACAACTCTTTGTATTATACTCCAAATCTACCACTCTCTTAAAGGTGGGACCATGTGGTATAAAATATTAGAATAAAAACCATTCTGACAATAGATATGAAGTGAATACCCCTGAAGGATCCGCTTGATTGGTCGAGTCCCCTGTTCCTGTGCCCGGACCTTTGCAACTAGCTCTGCAATTTCTAAGAATATCAATTGCAAATTATATATATATATATATATATATATATATATATATATATATATATATACACACTATATATACAGTATAGTCTCAAAAACATATACAGCAGAATTGACACATACCCATTTAAGAAGTAGTAATCAGATAAGTGTGAAAAAGGACCATGCAATGATAAATCAGCAGGAAAAAGATTCTACTATTATGGGTCACAAACAGAAGATATACCACAGTGATTAAACAATCATAGCATGAACTGCAACAAATCAAACAGCAGCAAATGGTGGTAATGCAATGACAGAACAGTTTAGTTGGCAGGCTACAAACAGTGAATGTTTAATAGTCCACGTCTTTCTTAAACTTGCACTGGATAGCATTACTAAGAGGAGGACCTGTAGGTGATCACTGCAGCAACAGTCAGTAGTCAGTCATATGCATGCTCTAAGCCTTTTGTTGACTATTTCGTTGGAACACAAAACCTTGCATTGGAGCACTCCTGGTGCCTTTCTGAGCTCTCCCATCCCACCGGCGATTGAAGCCGGCGGTTCTTCCTGCTTACCATAGAGTTGATCAAGAACAGGAGCATTCCCGATCATCGCTCTGGTATTAGAAACCGGAAGCGACAAGTATTTTGTTACTTCTGGTTTCTGCAGAATTTAAACAAGCCTTGGCTGGCTTGGAAAAAGCATCTGCTCAAACCAATCTTAGTTTGCTCAGATCCTTTCAGGGCACAGGAGAGATCTGGGGTCTGATGTCTCAGTAAAGAGTACCTGCCACTGCTTAGTACTATTATAAGGGATGTTTAATTTTTTTTGTGATAGAAATAAAAGCCATAAAAAGAAAGGGACAGTGGAAAAAAAAATATTAATAAAATAATAACGCAGCTCATGCACAAAGGAACAGAAGCAAACACATATGTAGGTCACGCATGCATATGTAAACAGTGTTTGCACCACACATGTGAGGTATCATTGTGAACATTATAGCAAGAGCAATAATTCTAGCACCAGATCTTCTGTGTAACTCTAAACTGGTAACCTGTAAAGGCTTTTAAAACATTGCCTATGGAGATTTTTAAGTACCGTATTTTGTCACCATTCCACAAATGTGCGCAATTTTAAAGCATGACATGTTAGGTATCTATTTACTCGACGTAACATCATCTTTTATTTTTTTGTCAAACAGTTGGTATTATATTGTGCTTTTGTGCATTAGAATTTATTCAAGTGTTTTTTTTCCAAAAAAAGTTGTGTTTGAAAAACCACTGCACAAATACTGTGACATAAAAAATTGCAGCACGCACCATTTTATTATATAGGCTTATGGTTAAAAATACATAATGTTTGGGGGCTCTAAGTAATTTTCTAGTAAAAAAATACTGATTTTTAAATAAAAAAGGTGTCAAAATTGGCCTAGTCTTAAAGTCGTTTAGTTCATGCATGCAATAATAAAGTGTTCCTAGCCATTAAATCTGTCCCTTTGCTAGTAACTGTTGGGTATGGATGGCCAGCCAGTCCGATGTAAGCAAAAGCCTTCCATCCAAACGCCTGGCAAATGGGTTTCACTCCCGCTCTCTCGTTGATGATGTCTTCAATGTCTGGCTCTTAAACTTTACAGCAGGCGCCGCACAGCCCAGGCCACACTCCAAGGACCCGGAATACTGTCCACTCTGCCTTCATTGTCAATGATTGCCAGCTCACCATCTTTGCTGCTCTAAATCCTGATCTCCCTGCAAAAAAAAGAGCCTTCTTGCTCTCTCAGTCCAGGAAAACTATTACAGCTCCTCCTCTTTCATGTCTCTCTCCTGGGAATTGTCGTTTTCAACAAACCTGTAGTAATGGTTGAGTCTCTTCAGTAAACTACACTCTCCCCCACAATCCTCTATGTTTCTCCTCAGTGTCTCTTGGGATCCATGTCTCCTGAGCGCCCTCTAGTGGATGGAGGGTGGAATTCAAACAGGCTGTAACAGTTCCACAGTTCCAAAGTATCTGTTGAAACTGAGTCTGTGTAGAAATCCTTTGTGAGCACACAAACAGAAACAGCAGCAGATTCAAACTGCCGTTGCTCCTCTTGTACAGGTTAAGTACATGGGTACAGATTAATAGATAGATAGAGCACAAAAAGTATACCAAAAATATTTTAATGTTTACCCTGGCTTCTATTTTTGCAGAGACTTTTACTATCTTCAAGTAGTAGCATAGAATCCATGTGTGCAGTGTGTGGGGGGCAAACAGGCCCCGGGGAAGGGGGGCCCTCTGTGCTCTGACCCACACTGCACATATGGAGGAGACAAGTCTCAGCCGCTGCATTTGCTCCTGTCACTCCCTGTGCCTGTCTCCTGTCACTACCTGTCCCTGGCTCCTGATACTACCTGTCCCTGGCTCCTGCCACTGCCTGTCCCTGGCTCCTGCCACTGCCTGTGCCTGGCTCCTGCCACTGCCTGTGCTTGGCTCCTGCCACTGCCTGGGCTGGCTCCTGTCACAGGATCTGACTCACATTCACACACAGATCCTCTCAATGTCATAGAGCTGCAGGCAGCTGTGTGGGGGCGGGGCACTAATGTTATCCTAACCACCGGTGGCCCAGGAGAAAGGAAATCTCCCAAGTAGGTAAGATGAAGCCAGTGAACTTTAGGGAGGGGGATTGTGCTGACTGACCTGGGGGGGTGTGTAATGATTGTACTGGGGGACAGACTGCTGTCCTGCTGCTCCAATGTAATTTACTCTGCTGTGCCCCCATGTAATGTACTTTCCTGTGCCCTCCATGTAATGCACTCGCTATGCCCCTATGTAATGTGCCCTGCCTTACCTCCCATGTAATGTACTCTGCTGTTCCCCCTATGTAAAGTATTGTACTCTACTGTTCCCCCATGTAATGTGCCCCACTGTGCTCCCCATGTAATGTGCTCTGCTATGCCCCTCATGCAATATACTCTGCTGTGCCCCCATGTAATGTACTCTGTTGTGTCCCCATGTAATGTGCCCTGTTGTGCCCCCATGTAATGTACCCTGCTGTGCCCCCCATGTAATATGCCCTGCTCTGCTCACCACGTAATGTGTCCTGCTGTGCCCAACATGTAAAGTACTCTGCTGTGCCCCCCATGTAATGTGACCTGCTTCTCCCCCATTGTAATGTACCCTGCTGTGCCCATGATGTAATGTACTCTGTTGTGCCCCTTATGTAATGTACCCTGCTGTTCCCCCCATGTAATGTACCCTGCTGGGCCCCCCATGTAATGTACTCTGCTTTGTCCTCCATTCAATGTACCCTGCTGTTGCACTATATACACTACCTTGTATAATCCAGACTCCTGCACTATATACACTATATTGTAGATTACAGACTCCTGCACTATATACACTGTATTGTAGATTACAGACTCCTGCACTATATACACTATATTGTACACTACACACTCCTGCACTAAATGCACTATGTTATACATTACATACATCTGACCAAAGTGCTCATTGTCTCAACAGCTGCTGGTTGCTAAGCAGTCCCTGATTACTTTAATAAAGTTCTTCTTTAAAGGGTAACTCCACTTTCGTGGGGAAAAAATAGCAAATAAAGAAAAAATAATATAGCGCTACCTGGAGTTGTTCTATACAGAGTGTGTACTGACCACTCCCCAGAAACATAATTTCCTGCTTGTGTGATTGGCTCACCAATTTTCCCAGAGGTCTGCCTAAGATACAAGTCAGATTTCAGGCATCCCTTGCAACAAAAATGTCATTTTTGGTGAGATACTCCTTGTAGGAACATGTCTAAAGGGATGCAGCCCAGCAGATTTCCTCATTAATGCTGTGCAGGTGCACACCTGATAGATAATTATGAAACCACTCCCATTAGACTCACTCAGTACAGATGCAGAGAGGAACATACAAGGATTTCTTCAGAATAACAAAATGTAGGAATCCGCAATAAAGATTGTTATAATCCTTGCAATGTATATAGCTCTCCCAAAGGGGAATATTTTTTTCTCAACAAAAGTGGAGTTACGCTTTAAGTTCGACTCAGACAAAGTGTTAGCTCTTTGTTAGTTTTCAGTGTACTTAATCAAATATAGATTCACATTGTTCATATGTAAATTGTTGGTTCAAATCCCATTCCCATTTCATCACAAAAGGGGGCATAATTGGGGAGGAAAAACTGGGCCTAATACGGGTTCATGTATATAAATTATATATGTATAACCATCTATGAGGCCCTTATATTATTTTCATATGGTTTCAACTGTCAAATTGTCCTTGCCAGTGTATATAAGCTCTCTTCTAGCAAATCAAATACAAGGTTTTTCTCTATCCTGTCTTCCAAATCCACTCCACCATATTAACTGACATACTAAAATAGGTGAGGTTGAAAGAGAGAGAAAAACAACACACAAACAAAACACATAATCGAGAGGCCCCTCATCATGCGGCTCTCCTAACACCTTTAGTAACCCCATATCACAAGCGGTTATATCGGTAAACAAACCTACATACAACTCAATAAGCCCCTATTATTGAAATGATTGAGGTATTGAGGCTGTTGGAGGTGGGAAAGGCGGGAGAACAGTTTGGAATCAGGAAAGGGTAGACCTCTAAAAGGTTAAAGAGATTATCTATCTTTTGGATGGAGAGCTTTTTGACCTGTAGTAGATCAAATGGGGAGGTGCGCAGCTTCATATTATTGGTGGTGGGACACATTTGGAATTGCTTGTCTCATTATGCTGTTGAAGATTTCTGGCACTTTTTTCAGGATGGTGATGGTTTATATATTGTAAGTGCAATTTAGTTTTAGATTTTTTAATAAATATTACATACAGAGAGCACTATTAGTTTTCTTTTTGCTTATGCATGTCCTATGTGATTGCGAGTTGTGTTTGGAGTCTGAAGGAGTTTGGAGGCCATATCCTACCCAGGCAATTAACTCTGAAGGGCATTCAGAGTTTTTTTACTTTTAGGAGGTCAAGTGGGGAGGTGAGTGGCTTCATGTTACGGGTGATGGAGACACATTTAGCACTGCTTGTCCTATTTTGCTGCTGAAGATTTATGGCACATTGCACACAATGGGATGGAAGACAGATTATGGACTGTATTTATTATTATGAACTTTATGTGTTTGAATAGTATTGCACATTGTTGTACTACACTATTTCTGTTACATGTTCATTTATTGGGAGTGTAGTGAGATCACTCTGATAGTGTTCAGCTTGGAGCCACATTTTATATACTTTTTTATTAATTTCCATTTATTTTTGTCTTTTTGTTATCACAGTGCTGATTGATATTCACTTATTTAACATAATTAAATATATTTAAAAAATTTAAGCAATTGAAACATAAGAATATAAAATGATATCAGCCTTTTCCAGCCCTTGTACAGCAGGGCTCAGACTGAAAGAGGAAGTAAAACAAGGAGCCAATCTGGTGTGTTGCTTTGAGCAAACAAGCAGGACAAAACTATGGGTAGCCGCACACTGGAAAAAGACTTGAAATCCCATCTTTAAATGACACATCAAAACAAAATAAAAAAATCCACAGCAAAAGGAATAACAGGGTACAGGAAAATGTTGACGCGTTTCGCACCGTAATCAGTGCTTACTCACAGCTATGTGTAATGGTCAGCACCTGGGGCTCATCAATAGGAGACAGAGCTTCAGTCCTCGAGGATTACTTTGGAGCGGTGGTTCATCCTTTCTATCTGGTGTGTTGCTTTACAAGGAGATTGATCATAGGAAGGTAGAGCAGAGTGGCAGAGAGATTAGCCCAGTTGTGTGCTGTTTCTCCTCCTCATTGTCCAGTCACAGGGTGGGATGGAGCAGTGTAAGTGAAAAGTTAGCTGCAGAAGAGAAAGGTAAGGTCTGCACCCCTGCCAGAAGTGACCATGCTTTTTGGCAGATCTGTGTAAATCTCAGGAATGAATGGACAGAAATACAAACCCACTGGCAGGTAAAATAGCTCCCATTTATATATTTCATCTGTGTATATATATATATATATATATATATATATATATATGGTTGCTTGGAGATGTGTTTTAAGAAATTAAGTTATACTGGAGTTTCTAGACTGTATTTACAATGATTCACACTATACTAGAAAATGCTCACCAAACATTTTATAACACAATATTATAAATCAAAAATGGCAAGCAAAGTTTTTCTCTAAATTTGCCTCCTATAATATCCAGTATATATAGAATCAGAGTGAAATGGGGAGGGCCAACACTTGGAGCCAATCAGGATCTGCTGCAGTCCATCTGTGGTGAATGTAAACATGCTAACAGAGACTTATGCCACGTACACATGACCAGACTTTTTGACAGCAAAGGTCCGACGGAATGAGTCCGTTGGACAAGTTGATCGTGTGTGGGCTCCATCGGACTTTTGCTTGCCAAAAATCTGGAGGACTTTAGAAATAGAACATGTTTTAAATTTTCCCACCGGAACTCCGCTGGACCGAGAAATCCATTCGTGTGTATGCTAGTCCGATGGACAAAAACCAATGCTAGGGCAGCTATTGGCTACTGGCTATGAACTTCCTTATTATAGTCCGGTCGTACGTCATCATATTCTAATCCGTCGAACTTTGGTGTGATTGTGTGTGGCCAAGTCCGTTCATTCGGAAAGTCCGTCAGAACTCCGCCAAAAGTCAGACGGAAAGACCGTCGGACCTAGTCCGTCGAAAAGTCCACTCGTGTGTACCCTGCATAACACGCGATCGGACTTTCTGACAACAAAACCATGGATTTTTGTTCAAAGGATGTTGGCTCCAACTTGTCTTGCATATGTTGGCCAACAATTACGAACGTGGGAACGTGGTGACATACAACATGTACGACGAGCCAAGAAAAAGGAGTTTAATAGCCATTGCGGCTCCTTCTACTTGATTCCGAGCATGCCTGAACTTTTGTGCGTCGGACTTGTGTACAGATGATCAGAAATTCCAACAACAAAGTTTTGTTGGTGGAAAATTTGAGAACCTGCTAGCCAACATTTGTTGGTGGAAAGTCCGACAACAAATGTTCGATGGAGTATACACACGGTCAGACTTTCAGCCAGCAAGCTCACATCCAACATTTGTTGTCGGAAAATCCGTGTGTACGGGGCAAAAGAGAACAAAGTGAACAGAAGAATACAGACTGCTGTGTACAGAAGCTTCTTCAATATCCTATCAGACTCTATGGGGTGTATTCTTGTACAAGTTGTGCTGCTGCTGCTGTACTGGAGGTCAAAGATCTGACTGCGTTGAATTGCAGAGGTGCTTGGACAAGCTAAACATATTTACTTATCCTTTGGCAGGTACAACCTTTCCCATATTTATTAAACATTTTCCCCTCTTCAAATGCCATTGTACAAGCAGAGTTTTCCTGCACCATCTCAAGAATTTAGTAGAGCAACATCAGTGGAGAGCAACTTTTTCCGTAGATTGCCGCATGATGATATCACAAAATTAGTATGGTAGAGTCAGTACCTTTTGCCATCTGAAGCATCAACTCAGACTGTAGTAACACAACGTTCATGTGAAGGAATCCTTACATAAATATGTTCCATCCAACGGGAGCATATAGTAATGTGTTCCAGGCATATAGAGAAACTGAATACTCACAAGATAAGTATGCACAAATAAATGCCATCTGTATAGATAAGCTTGATCCATCTTTGACCCCACAACTGATCCAGAGCTTGATATTACAATGAACGCCAAACACAATATGTAATTCATTCAGCAGTTTAAAATAGAATTACCAAAGTGAATGTTATTCCTGGCCTAAAATTAACACTTTTAACAATATTAGTAGGTTCTAGACCAAAGACTTTAACCCTCTAATGTCACAGAGCTCAGTCAACTGTTGGCAACTTTCATTAAAAGAAGTAGACATAGTGGTTGATCTTGACCGTTCTTATTCAGACATTTAAACACACATATATATATATATATATATATATATATATATATATATATATACATATATATATATATATACAGTATATATTACTTTAGTACCTTACATTTTTGGAGATGACAAGAACCATCCTAATTGTCCCATCGATACACTTACCACCTTTTAAAAGGTCTAATCAATTAACCCTTTTAAGTGTCCTGCTTATAATAAATTAGTACAGCCACAAATAAGTCATGGCCTTTTTTAAGCAATGCTAATGTACTCCAGTAAAATGATTCCCTGACAGCTTTATGTGTATATAGATCCCAGATAAGGAACAGAACATCGTACAAAATCATTTACATTTCGCCAACTGCACAAACACTGACAGCAGCTCGTATCAACTAAATCACAGCAAGAAGGGCCAGCTACAAGTCTAGAACTATAAGTCCCAGCATGACTAACCTATAATTAATAGACCTCGCCACTCATGCATATGTTTACATGTATGTATGATAGGGTAAAGATTTAAAAAAAACTGAAATTTATAATAAGCTTTGTTTCTTAACCTGCACTGGAACTGAAATCTGATTGGTCATAAAAAAATCTTAATAGATATTGACTAAAATTATGTTATGTTTACTAATCTAATGCTGATAATTTTTAGAGGAAATAAGTAAACACTTATAGACTGCCATTCCTTATAATGAGCAAAAACGAATGTACACCATATTTTTAGTCACACTGAAGAAAAAGTGTTTAAAGGGTTAGTCCACCCAATTCTGAGAATGAGTTTTGTCTATATATTAAAGGAAATGTATGGCCAAAACTCCTTTGGCCATACTTTTCCAGTGGGTCACAGGAGTACACTTAATTCTGCACTCCTGTGACCCAGATTCAGCTGACATTGGGCTAAGGTACACTGTTGGCTGACATCACAAAGCTGGTCCAGGCTCTGCAGGGATTCCGACAATAATGTCAGGATCTGCCCAAATGTCTAAGCCAGCCACTCCCTCTCATTCACAGTCTGGCATCTAGTGAGCGCTGAACAGAGCACAAAGCAGTGACTGACAGTCACCGCTCTGTGCTCAGAGAGAAACGGAAAACTGAGCGATCAGCAATCTTTGATCACTCAGTTCTCTGTGTAGAGCTGGCAGGGGAAAGCTGCAGTGTCAAATTGATGCTGCAGCCATCTAGGTGAGTATGTATGCTTGTTTTTTGTAATCCCCCATGTCATAAGACAAGTCACAGCTCCCCATGTCCATTCAGACATGGAGCCCAGATTCGGCCCAACCCCCTCTCTCTCCTAACTGGCAAACTGACTTCGATTGAAAGCAGCGGAATGTGTGTCAGCCAATCAGGAGGGTGAGTCCCGGGTGGCCGAAGCACTTGTGGACATTTCTGGATAGAGATGGGGCTTAGGTAAGTATTAGGGGGTGCTGGAGCGGCTACTGCACACAGAAGGTTTTTTATCTTAATACATAAAATGCATAAAGATAAAAAGACCTTCTGACTTTACAACCACTTTAAGAGAAAGGCAGATAAGAGAGTGAGACTACTTCTGCTGAAAGAATAGCAATGTACTGTGTTGGGGAAATCTTGCCCCAATAATCCCAGAAGATCGAAAAAAATGGTAGATCATGGGTTTCTTGAAATTCTTGGGTTTCTTAAAATCAATGAGTCATCAAGGGACATAATGCTTCATTTTCATCTTCTTTCAGCAGCTTTTAGCAAATGGTCTTCTATACTACAGAGGGCAGTGCTGGCATTATGACATCGAGACTATTCTCTTCAGCATTCTGCAATATTCTACTATGAACCCAGGCCAACATTGAGGTGCACCTCTAGGGAAGCTTCACTTGATTCAATCCAGAAGAGGACTGGCGCTGGACTTCTGGACTGGTGAGTTTTCTGAGAACGGCACAGGAGAAGAGGTGAGTATTGCAGCAAGAGCTGCTTTTTTTCACTTGCAAGGGTACCTAATTTATTTATTTTTTCAAACAGGAGTTTAGTTTTTAGTAGGGTATAAATGGTATAAACCAGGGTTTCTTAACCAGAGTTCTACAGAACCCTAGGATTCCTCCAGATATTGCTAGGGGTTCCTTGAGCAACAAGCAAATTCTGCCACTAAGATAAGCTCTCACTGACAACATTGGTCATTTTAGTTGTCTGTAAGAGGATAATTCTTCCCAATGACCACAAATGTAAGGAGCATTCTCCCTACTAACCATCACACTAATGTATCATGAGTTGTAGATATAGTCAATTTTAGTAGGGGTTCCCAGATACCAGAAAGTATATTTCATGGGTTCCTATGTACTGTTATAAACTATGTATAAATGGTGAGTACAAATTGTTAGATAGTTTTCATGAAGATTATTATGGAAGCCATGAGGACTTCCATAATAAAAAAATAAAAAAACAGTCCAATCTTTTTCTCAGAAACAAATACAGAGATATATACCTGCAGACAACCCAAAATGTACTCCTATCTCAAGTAAACAGTAGACTTCTTCTGACCAAAATAAGTTTACTTACTAAGTATACTCTAAAATGGTGCAATTAAAGTGACACTAAATTCTGGTTCAAGAAATAAATTCTATTCAAGTGTCAGCTTCCTTCAAACCTCAATCAAATTATTTTTTTTGCTTCTTTGATCTGATGTCCTGTGAGAAGTTGGCTACGTTCATTCTCCATGCTCCCACTGTATGTAAGAGCGTAGCCACCCTGTTTTGCTAGCTAGTGAGATGGACTGTAGACTAGGGACTATGAATTATAGGATTTGTAGTGTGAAAAGAGCAGTGTACATGATCGCATCTAATGCTCAATGGTCCTTCCAAACAAACCAAAGTAAGGGGGGAAGAAGAGACGAGGTTCAGGGGCTCACAGATGACATTACAAGGAGGCATAAAAACACAAAAAGACATCAAAAATTAATTACAGGGCCCTTATGTTGTGGAAGTGTATGGATTCATTTTTTAGAATAAGGATATCGTTTTGTGTGACTTTAACTGTAGATTAAGTATGTATTGTTAAAAGCATAATCATCAACCGATTCATGAGCAAATCGTTTTTTCTTCTAATAGATGAAAAACCATATGTAAAAGCCTTAGGGCACATGCTGACAAGCATTGTTTTCATAAAATTGAGATGCATCTGGAACACATGTCAAACGCATGTCAGCAAAATCCCACTGAATTTAATTAAGCAGTACTCACAGCAGTGTATGGATGGCAAATGACCTGATTTGCATTGCTGTGCGTTTCTTTTAACGCAGCATGTAATGAGCAGCATGAGGTGAGTTTGAACTGCAGGCAAAGCAGTTCAAATATAGCCTTTTCTTGTCAAAGACGGCGTTTCCCAATCAAACGCATGCATTTGCATTTAAATTCAAACGCAATATTTGAAAAGAACGCTCGTCAACATGAGCCCTTAGATCCAAAGGGTTAACCCTGTACATCTCATAAACAAAGAAAAAAACTAGCTTTCAGAATAAAATTGGATCAAAGATTATAAGAGTAAATCAGAAGGAAATCCAATGAATATTGATTTCTAGTGACTGGCGTACAAAAGGTATTACAATTTTGCACTGTCATAAATATACTTTGAGGTTGTAAATACAAAGCATAGTACTGAATTTACAATACCACAGTAACTATAAAACAACATTATTCAGAATGTATTCTTTGGATATTTCATGCAAGGTAGATAAACAGAATATTTGTATGGAGCACGACCGCAGACGAGAATATATCTTCCCTGCTTAATGCAACAATGGGCAGAGAAAATCAATTGATGTTGTAAATAGTTATTAGAAAAAGGCACTTATAAGTAACTTCCATTAGTGACATGACAGAAAGTATGAGAACGAATTTACATTACACGAGTAATGTTTCATAAGCCTCTTCTACAAATCAAGCGACAACAATCTACTCCAAATTTATATATTATCATTAAAATATTTTGCATATACAGTTAATAGAAATGTACTGACGGGGTTTACAGAGATATTACAGAGGGAACATGTGCTAGATAAGATCTCAAGGTTGGATAAAGGTGACTGCAGGGATACCACAGATTAAATGACATAGGTTCGTATGCTGGAGATCTTTATGAGAACGGAATGAGTATTAGTGATGGACGAACTTCCGACGGGACGTTTCGCGAAAGCGAAATGCGAACGGACCCAAACGTTCGCGAAACCGAACGTTCGCCGCGGGCCCCATTGACTTCAATGGGAGGCGAACTTTGCAAACCTTCATGTCGAATTTGCGGCCACGTGGTAATTATTAGGGGGTAAAACGTAGTCCCACCATCTGGACAATGACATAATACATGTATGAGGTGAATTTGGGATCGATAACTACAAGCATTTTTATTTTATTTGGGAAATTGTTCTAACAATTCAGGACTATGGAGCTAATGAAGGCAATGGAGGAGAGGGAAGGTCAGGGACCAGGGTAGGCAAAGAAGAGGGTGCAGGAGATGATCACCAGCAGCGTGACATACCGGAATGACACATGCACCGTGATAGAGGCATCTGACAGCAGCACCGTAATACAGAGCACTGACAGCAGCACCGTGACATACAGCGCTGACAGCAGCACCGTGACATACAGCGCTGACAGCAGCACCGTGACATACAGCGCTGACAGCAGCACCGTGACATACAGCGCTGACAGCAGCACCGTGACATACAGCACTGACAGCAGCACCGTAAGCAGCCCCAGGAGGAAGTCAGCACAGCACAGGGATGGTGTGATCCCCTCATAATAAGAACCCCCAGGAGGAAGTCAGCACAGCACAGGGATAGTGTGATCCCTTCATAATAAGAACCCCCAGGAGGAAGTCAGCACAGCACAGGGATATCATAAGCAGCCCCAGTAGAAATATGACACCGCTCAACCTCTTCAAAGAGGAGGGTAGGGGCATATAGTACGGTGTGCTTTTTTGGGTCAAGGAAGTGAGCAGACTGTACGTCAGTCCCTATACCGCTGAAGGACTGCTGCAGTATAGGGCAGCGGTCAGCAGTGGTGCACGTCAACCCTATCTATTGTGGACCGATAGCGGTCCTTACAGAACAGCAGACTGTACCGCACTCAAGCCTATGTACCGTAGCACCCTATACCAAGTTACCAGTCCTTATAAGAACTTTTGTGGACCAAGCAGGTTGTGTATTAGTGTTTAGCAGACTGTACGTCAGTCCCTATACCGCTGAAGGACTGCTGCAGTATAGGGCAGCGGTCAGCAGTGGTGCACGTCAACCCTATCTATTGTGGACCGATAGCGGTCCTTACAGAACAGCAGACTGTACCGCACTCAAGCCTATGTACCGTAGCACCCTATACCAAGTTACCAGTCCTTATAAGAACTTTTGTGGAACAAGCAGGTTGTGTGTTAGTGATTAGCAGACTGTACGTCAGTCCCTATACCGCTGAAGGACTGCTGCAGTATAGGGCAGCGGTCAGCAGTGGTGCACGTCAACCCTATCTATTGTGGACCGATAGCGGTCCTTACAGAACAGCAGACTGTACCGCACTCAAGCCTATGTACCGTAGCACCCTATACCAAGTTACCAGTCCTTATAAGAACTTTTGTGGAACAAGTGAGTTGTGAATGTTTAGCAGACTGCAGCAGAAGGGCAGCAGTCAAGTATAATATCCTTTCTATATTTGGAAGAAAGAATATTATACATGTACAAGCCTATTACTGTACCACTGATACCAGTCCTGAAAAGAACCTTTGTGGAACTAATAATAACAGCAAGTCTTTAAAATTACCCTCACTGCCTGACAACACTGCTTCCTTCCTGTCCCTATACAAATTGGCAAAAAAAGAGAACGATTAGTGGTTACTGGAACAGCTCTTTTGTGGACCTTGATAGTAACAGCTAATGATGATGATGATGATGATGATGATGAAAGACTAATCTGGCTGTCCCTGTAGCATACACCGTCCTTTCCCTTTCTCTAAACTAACAAAAGACACTCAGGCTGCTGCAAGAATCAGCAGCACAGCAAACCTATCAACACCTAACACCTATACCAGTCCTGAAAAGAACTTTTGTGTACCAAATAGCTAGTGGTTTATCTCTCCCTACTCCACACAGGAACCTGTCCCTATCGTAACAGAAGAAAGAATGTAAAATGGCCACCGGATCGGGTGTATTTATAGGTTAGGGGGAATGTCCAAGTGTCCATGTGCTGTCATGTCTCAATTGGCTGTCCTGTATCACATGATAAACGTGTCACCAAAGGTTAAAGTTCTTGTATACATTAAACACGTAAGTCCGCCGCGGCGAACGACGGAAAAAGGCGTTCGAACGTGCGGACCGCGAATGTCGGAAATTCGCCGCGAAACGACCGCCGGGCGAAACGTTCGTCCATCACTAATGAGTATATCTTTCTGTTCACGGATCATGATGCTCAAATACAGGATGATCATCCGTGATCAGTTTAGAAGAAAATATGGCAGGCGGAAGCCTTCTTTTTTAAAAGTCCAGAAACATAATTGCAATCCCAAACGTTACTGAACAGAGATTATGTCATTGTCTGGTGAGCAGAATGATCTCATCATACAATGGTCATAATAATGGTTTACCTAGTCCACAAAAGAATTAATAGAACCTCGAAATTCAGCATTGGAGCAGGGAATTTTTTTTGTTTTATTTATTTTGTGGGGGGGGGTTCTGTTCCCCCATTACGCTCTCTACACTTTCTACTTTCTAGGACTTGCATGTGTGCACAACCAAATACTTTTGTATGCAATTAGATTTAATACAGATTTGAAGGGGTATGAATAGTTTGCACTTTGAAAATATGTATTTATATTCTGCAAAAGTAAAAAAAAAAAACTTTTAATTTCAACATTAGTATAAACATTTGGTACGTTAATGTACTTGGGCCAAAAAACATAAAAGGCATGGAAATGATGCTGCAGCATTTGACAATATAGTTAGAAGGGTCCTGCTCAAAAGAGCTTACAATCTACAAGGGTAGGACACTAAAAATTAGACACATTAACCACTTTCCATCCGGGCCAATTCTGGCACTTCGCTCCTACATGTAAAAATCATAATTTTTTTAGTAGACAATTACTCAGAACCCCCAAACATTATAAATGTTTTTTTTTTTTTTTTTTTTAGCAGAGACCCTAGGGAAATAATGGTGGTCATTGCAACTTTTTATGTTACATGGTATTTGCGCAGCAATTTTTCAAATCATTTTATTTTGAAAAAAAAAACAGATTCATGAATTAAAAAAATAAAAACCCAGTAAAATTAGCCCAATTTTTTTGAATAATGTGAAAGATTATGTTATGCTGAGTAAATAGATATCTAACACGTCATGCTTGCAAATTTTGAACGCTCGTGGAACAGTGGCAAATTTTGGTACTCAAAAATAGGTAACACTTGTTACCTGTTTAAAGTGACAGAAGAAGGTCTTGGTATAAAATTATTGCTCTCGTTCTAACGTTCGCGGCGATACCTTACAAGTATGGTTTGATTGCTGTTTACATATGTGGACGCAACGTACATATGCATTTGCTTCTGCCTGCAAGCTTGCGGGGACGGGGAGCTTAAAAAAAAAGTTATTGTTTATTTTATTTTCATTTTTTTATTAGGAGACTTTCCCTTAAAATACACTTTTATTCCTATTACAAGGAATGTAAACATCCCTTGTAATAGGTATAGTGTGTGGCAGATCCTCTTTATGGAGAGATGTGGGGTCAATAAGACCTCACATCTCTCCTCCAGGCTGGAAAGCATGAGATTAAAAAAAAAAACTGGACAATCTCAGCTTTCCCTGGAAATCTCTATGGTTAACGTCTGGCACTTGTGGATACCTTCTCCGACTCGCAGATCACACAGGCAAGCCGGTAGAAGCACCGAAGGGAGGGGATGTCACCGCCCACCACCTGTAAGAATGATCAAGCGGCTGAACTGCTGCTACGATTACTCTTACGGTGCAGGGAATCGCCGACTGAAGAGAACGATACCGGGTTGATGCCTGTACGTGCAGGCATCAGCCAAGTATACCCACTGAAACCAGTGGACATCCATGTATGTCCTTCCGGCGGGAATTGGTTAAACAAATCACATTAGAAAAGCAGGGATACAAATCAAGCTAATAAAAAGCATGACTAACCTTTTTGGTGATAAAAAGTCCTTGCCCTCAAACCCCAAAAAAGTTAAATGGCAAGGATACAAATCAAGCTAATAACAAGCATGAAAAACCTTTGTGGTGTTCAGAAGTTCTTGCCCCAAACCCCTAAAAAGTTAAATGGCAGGATTATCATAAGCAAAAACAGACAAAATGAATACAAAAGGGCAGCACACATCTATATTGACACACACAGCAGGAACCTTCTTTTTCATATAAACCATTAGATAGCAGTTGTAAGTGTAACGTGTGAGATTTAGAAGCAATCATTAAACCGCAGACTTAGTGTGGTGTAGGTCAGAAATTAGGCAGTCCCCAAAAAAAACACCAAAAACATATCTATTTGTAATTTTGAAAAAAGCTTGATTCAGACTTCCATCAACACCCAAATTACATGGCACCTCATCCCGATTAACAGTATCAAGAGTTTTTGAAAAGCAGAGTCCAAAGCAAAAAGATGGGACATTAAGGGTGCAATATTCAAAAAGAGAAAAATATATGTATAAAAAGTTTTTAAATATTTTATTGTAACAACAATCCCATAAAAACAAACAGAGAAAGCAGCCTTATAATCATACAAGGATGTTATATATAACTTGCGGTCCAGGTAGTGATAGATATAGATTTATATAAATTGCTCTTAAATGTGTTTATGTAATTAAATTTGTTTTTTTATGTGATTTTGATATTATTTTGGTAGTTTGTATATCCTCTGATGAAGCAATAAGCGAAACATGTCGGGATAAGCAAATTACAACTACCTCAATTGAATCACTACCTGGACCGCAAGTTATATATAATATCCTTGTATGATTATAAGGCTGCTTTCTCTGTTTGTTTTTTTGGGATTGTTGTTACAATAAAATATTTAAAAACTTTTTATACATATATTTTTCTCTTTTTGAATATTGCACCCTTAATGTCCCATCTTTTTGCTTTGGACTCTGCTTTTCCAAAACTCTTGATATCTATTTGTAACACAATATACACACTGCAAAGAAAGATTCAGGCCTGTTCTTAGGCCAAACACCCCAAATGCAGGCCTTTAAATAACCTAGCTATGTTTGTGAAGCACACCTGGACACACCCAGTAAAGGACACACCTCCAGTGTAATTGATTCTGTGTCTTCGTGTAGGCCTCAAGTGCTCACATCTGTTCATCAGGAATGCTCACTCTTTACAAATTAAAGACAGCATCAGCATAGATATCTCTGCAGGGTAAACCTCAAAATAACAAATGTCCAAGGCTCTGGCCATGATCAGTGATCCCAAAAATCTCCAAATTAAGCTTGTACTTTGTTGGGCATGTGGAGGGTACAAAACAGGAAATTATCACTTTGTGAGGACTGCTTCACACAAATTGGAGACAAAGCACATTCGTTATTCATCGTCAGCATATAACATTAAAATATGTGTGCAAGATCATATCAGACTTATACATCAATATCTGGCCTAAACACCACAGTTCTAGATTTGGTAAAATTCCACAATTGCTTTACTTATAATGTTATTTATTGGGGTTTCATTATGTGAAACTCATCAACAATGTAATCACTGATGAAAAATAAACTTTAACACCACAAAAGAGGAAGACCATACAAACCTCTAACCAGGTAGCGGGATTGGGATTCAAGCCAAGAACCTCAGAGCTTCTAGGCAGAAGTGCTAACCAGTTAGCCACTGTGCTGCCACATGTATGTAGGCTGCATCTCTGTGGTGTGAAACAGTCCTAAGTCCCAGGGGTGCAAGAAGTTAATCAATGCATATGTACTGTGGAAGGCCAGAGAGCCATTGAGCAACCTGTTTCTGGCATATGCCATCTGTTTTGAAAGCTGGTTATGGCTGATTACTGTAAGCATGCTGAGAGATAAAGAGCTGTCATTTTGTGGGTTTGGGCTTGGTAAGAGGCTGCAATTAGTACTGGTGTGGAAATGTTAAGGCTGATTATAGTCCTTGTCCATGGAAAACATATGACATGATTTTGCAATGGTGGTGGAACCCTCCTACACATAAATACTACACATAGACATAATGCATGGAAGGACCTGAGTCAGGTGCTATGTTTAACAACATAGGGAGCACAGACAACTTCTCTACATAGGGAGAACAGACAACTTCTCTACATGAAGTGGCATGTTTGGGATTCAAACCAAGAACCTCAGTGCTGCTAGGCACTATGCTGCCACATGTGGAACTCTCCTGTACATAAATACACATAAATAATGCATTTCCTTGGACATATAGGTGGTGGAATTAAATTAGTCAGGAGTTATTCTTCTTGATTTATTCTGTGATATTTGGTGGTTCTTGGTGTGTGAGTGTAGAATAGTGATGTTACCCTCTGAATTTTGGAAATTACATTTGTATTTCTGATGTTGGTACGCATATCAAATTTTTTGGGCTCAAATTATAATAATTTGGAAATACTAAACAACACAAAAAATTGTGACTCATTTTACATTTGCATCAGCAAATTAGGTATTGTGTGTGGTTTGTAAAGACACCTGTGTGAATTTGAATTAATATTTTTGTGAGAAGGTCAGTAACAAGTGAGAGATACAGAGAAAAATATATTTTACCAAAACATGAAAACATTACACATTCTTGCATTCTTAAAAACAAAATAGATGAAGAAGAAGCAACATTGTTGCAAGGACAATTTGTTTGAGAGAAAGATACAGTTAATCTCAGCATTAAAAGTATTTATTTGGGGAATTTACAATTGTACCATTGAAAAGTGAGGTCCCTCATGCTACTAAGTGAATAAAACAAAAAAGTGATAAATGAAACTGCTGCTAGACATATAGTGTACACAATGCATATAAATAAATGTAAATATAAAGTGATCAGTGCAACTTCTTAATCATAAACATCAATAATAATAAAAAATGAATACAAATATTGAATAACAGTTACGTGCTAGATGTCACAAACAGTATGGTGCAAAATAATTAATCTATAGTGTAAAAAGTTCTTCCAAGTGTCAGTAAGACAGTCCTTCCAATTAAATTTTCCTGTAAACAATGTTCCTGTGACTTCACGCAATTGCTTAGTACTCACAGAATTCTCACCTCTGTGTAATGTTGAATCAGTCTTATAAGTATCTATGGTGGTAGCGAGCTTCCACTTCCAGGCTCCCGATTACCAGGTCAATCAAAAGTTCTGAGTGTCTCTGTGTAATGTTGAATCAGCCTTATGGATATCTATGGTGGTGGCGGGTTTCCACTTCCACACTCCCACTTACCAGGTCACTCAAGGGTCCCGGATGTCCTGTTTACAATAGTGGTGAGTGGCAGAGATGACCCTTTACTTTGATAGTCAGGTAATAGAAAGACCTGTTACACTGCTCACAGCTCAGGGAACCCCTGCCAATCTCTGAAGGAACCTTAGGATTTAACAGAACCCTTTCCTTTTCAATCTGCAGCGCTGTAATTTTCTGAAAATGCAATATGGCAACTTGGAGGTGTTCTTTTGTGATTAGTTTGAGACACTCACACAAGTAAAAAATTGTTTCTGCGGAAGAATTTTGTGTACATTTAATTGGAAGGAGTGTCTTAATGACACTTGGAAGAACTTTTTGCACTATAGATTAATTATTTTGCACCATACTGTTTGTGACATCTAGCACGTCACTGTTATTCAATATTTGTATTAATTTTTAATTATTATTGATGATGTTAAGATTAAGAAGTTGCGCTGATCACTTTATATTTACAAACAATTGTACCATTATAATAAACTTGCATTGGGCTATATTGTGTGAATTTTCACTCTCAAAAACTCATTTTAGCCTAGCCGCTAATTTTGGTATTTACTATATGTCTGAGCATGCTCAGTTGTGCTGGCACATAGTTGTACAGAGACGGGGAATTTATCTCTTCTCAGACTTTTAAAGATATTTCAGTGTATATATCACTTTTTAAAGCAGTTTAAAAGCAGATTATCTTTAAACAATATACCACATATTTAACTACTTCAATACAGGGCACTTATATTCCCTTCCTGCCCCATCCAATTTTCCGCTTTCAGCACTGTCGCTGTTTAATGACAATTGCGCGGTCATGTTACACTGTACTCAAACAGAATTTTTATCTTTTTGTTCCCACAAATAGAGATTTATTTTGGTGGTATTTGACCACCCCTTCTTTTTTTATTTTTTGCTAAACAAATAAAAAAAACTAACATTTTGAGTTTTTCTTTTCTTTCTGTTAGAAAGTGACATAAGGTGTTATGAGGTGGCACTGATGGGCACTGACAGGCACTAAGGAGGGGCACTGTAGGCAGCACTGATGGGCACTGGTAGGCGGCACTGATGGGTGGCACTGATATGCAGCACTGATGGGCATTGATAGGTGGCACAGATAGGCACTCATGGATGGCACTGGTGGGCACTCGTGGGCACTGATAGGTGACACAGATGCGAAAGAACGGTTGTTCTGGAGGGCCATCATATGACATCAACCCAGAATGAGAGCCACGCCTGCCAGCCGTCATTTGATGGCCAGCGGGTGGGTACTGGTTAAGTACCATTTAGGCGATCATGCTCTAAACATTATTTCCATGTACAAATCTCCAGGGTCTAGCAAGAGTCATAGTTTGGGCGCTATCTGTTGTCTGGAAGTTTTAGTGAATTTGATTTTGAGAGTATTTTTTCCCCAGCGATATAGTGAATTCTGTTTGGGCACTAATTAGTATGATTTCGCTATTTTGAGAGTATTTATTTGTGCAAACGCATATTAGCACTATTAGCACTATAGTAAATGACCCCTGGTGTGTCTATTTACATAATTTAAATGAAAAAAACAAAAACGCTAATTTGTCGAATGGAAAAAGTAAATGCACTCCTACATTTACCACCACTTCAAATCCATGAAATTAGGATCCAGTGTTCTACATTAGGTGTGGATAATTAGAATCCTCTTAGGGAGTATGCAGGAGAAACCTGTCTTATTTAATCCTCAGACATCTTGGGTATGGTGTCATTATGCCACAAGCAAAAAATTATCCCTATGCTCTATGAGGCCCTTGGAAAGACTATGTATGCCTATGAGTCTAGCAAGGGATTTAAAAATATTGCAAAATTATTTGAAATCAATTTCAAGGTAAGGAAAATAATCTACAAGTGGTATTGATTGCAAATAACTGCTAATTTATCCATAAATGGCCAGCTTAGTAAATTTAACCTAATAACTGACCATTTAATGCTAAAATAAATCTCAAAGAACCCCAAAATCACATTGCAAGGTGTTCAGGTAACTCTTGCAAAAGTTGCTTGCATATACAATAGGAAAAAGATTGCACCAATGCATCCTGCATGAGAGGTTTGTTAAGGAATTTTGCTGTCCAAAAAAAACAGATCAATATTACAGTTTGTCATTGAACAAATAGGCTTTCTGGAACAATGTGCTAGAAGACCTATCAATCAGACATGGAGTCACAGTAAGGATTTTTCATATGGGGCAGACTCCATTACGATCAGCAGGGGATCTGCTCACAGATCCCCTGTTGATCAGAGCAGGTGTGTGATGGACCCCCGTACTCAAGCACAGTACATCTGCCATGTAAGTTTCCCTTTGCTCAGTACCAGCATGATACAAGATCCCTAAGCCCACCCAGTCACTTGTCAAGGCATCACTGTAGGGTAGTAAGAAGCATAAGACTGTTTATTCAAACACAGGCACAAAGAGATATACACGCTGAGGACAATCCCCCCTTCTTAATGACACAGTGCGGGGTAAACTTTACTTCCTCCAGTAACATGACACACAGGTATATTTAACTTTCCAACAGTAGACAGTCTTTAGGAAGGGCTGCACGAGAAATCCCCCCTTCCTTCTAGCATCTAATACTGTAGCTGACAGTATTTTAATTAACGTGTTAGCCAATCCATATACACTTATACATCCCATAATACTTTGCTCCCAAGGCAGACAGAAACAATAGAACAATGGGATACAGGCACTTAACAAACACATAACAAACCCCACCCCAGCTCAAACTATCTAGCAATGGTCTATGAGACACTCCTACAACATTCCAGCAGTCTAAAGGTGGAATTTTTATCTTCATATTCTCGAGGGATATTGTTCAAAAATATTAATGTCCCAAGTGAAAGAGCCCCTTCATTCTTTCAGCACAAACCACACATATAGAACCCTGCATAACAGAGGTAAAACGAAATGCTGAGTCCAGTGTGGTTGTACGGTGAGTCTGGTTAGGACAAACCCGACTGGGGTTCTTGGTCACCCTGTGCCCCTAATAGACACAGGGTAACTTACACATAGGAGGGGTCAGGGGAGCTGGACCAGGAGTTTCCCAACCTCTCTAGGGTAAGCTGGGTTCCACAAGCCCCCTGCCAAAAGTGACTCCCGTCACAAGGTGGATGACAGGTCCATGTCTGCTTAGTTTAAGCGGAGCAGATACGGATAGAGCCCCCTCTGCTCTATGGGCGACCAGTTGTAAATGGACACTGGAGAAGGATGGATGCATCGTCCATTCACTTTTAGAGGACCAGGTCAGATCGGAGGTAGGCAAGTGTAGACAGACACAAGTACATTTACACCCCCCTGTTCATAGTGGTGAAGGGACTGTCTGATCAGGTCTGATCAATGGATGCTAAACAATAAGCAGTCCATATTGTATTAACTGTGTCAGTGTTGAAATAAGCAGAGATGATTCAGCTTACCCCTCCTGGTTCACAGGAAACAGGGAACAGGTCCAGTTCACTTGTTGGTCTGCTGTCCTCAGTTTGGCTGGGATCCAGTGACAATCCTCCTGACCAGGTCCTCACAAGGCACAGTCTTTCAGCTCTGGTCCTCACTGGTTCTGCCTTTGGAGCCAGTGAGGGAAAAATGTCACATGGCTAAGTGGAAGGCTCTCCGATGTGACATCAGCCTAAGGACCTATGTTGACAAGTTTTTGTTTGCTGCAAGCGGGGTTTGCATATAAGGCAGACCATTTTTGGTCATAGCGCTTTGACAGAAGCCAGCCAAACAGCCAGCTTCTGTAAGACCAGCTGCCATACACATGGGCCTAATGTCAGCTGGTTTCTATTGAATGGGGCCAATGTCGTTGGATTACGGCCTGCGTGGGCTAGACTTAATAAGCAGGTTAAATGCACCTTTCAATCAATTATCAATGAACTTAGAGCCATCTCAAACTGATGTCAAACTGATGCATCAATACAAGCCAAAAGCCTGTCAAAACAGGTCCTAAGGGTGGCCTTTGTGATACACTGAATTCTCTTATGGTACATAGTATGCATTTGGGGTCAGACAGAAGAATTTCACATAACTTCCAGTCCAAATTATGTCAAGAGGAAATGGGAGACAAATTATATGTGTCCCAGTGCTGGTTATATAGGAAATGAATAGTATGCTCACCGTCCAACACCACTTGGATATTACAAACCAGGAGCATGGTCAAAGCATCATAAAAAATATTTCAATTTCTTACCTGTCCTTGGCGTGATTAATGCCTATGTGAAAGAGGGAGAAGGACCCAGCATTCCCTCCCAATCCACATCCACTATAAATGGGCCCCTAACTCTGGGAGCTGTATGTCTGATCCTAGCTATAGGTGTCTTATATTATAATTATCATAATTATCAGCTAGTTTCTAGAGGGCAGAGACTACCATAGACATTTGTTTGACTTTTGCTTGCTATATGAGCTCTGGCAAGATTAAATGATCCAAACAAGAGCAGCTATCATTCAGGTTCTCCAAGTATGAGAAACATCGTCATATAATTTTTTTTAGGGAAATCTATGATTTACTGGTTACCAGCTACTTATACATATAAAAGCAAGCCAAATGATTTTTTTTTTGTTTCAGAATTTGATTAGAGTTAAAAGATTAGCTGTCTAATCTCTCTTTTTCTGCCTTTTATTTGTCACAATTATTAGTGTTTTTGTGTGACTTATTGGAAAATCACACCAATATACAGTTGTGCTAACTTGAGGAAAACACCAGTCAAAATTTTATTTTTTTCAGTTTGGAAAGAGCAGCAAAGGGTTATAACCTCCATTAGGTTTTCATTGCTGTGTGCATATCCATTGGAGAGGTTTTACCTAACTTCCTGTCTATTTGTCAGACAGAACAGGAAGTGAGGGAAAATCTCTCAATTCCTGCTTCTTTGATGGATATTAAACACAAAATGAAATTTGTGGAGATATAAATAGAAATAAAACAAACTTTCTAGTAAAATAAGAAAGATTTATAAACTTTGTCAGGATTTTATTGCTGTCTGTGTCCCTATTTATCACACTTACGGCTCATTCACACCACATCCAGTGACCTTTTTCTGCATTGGATAAATGCATATCATTGCAAGGGCACATTGAAAAAAAATGCCTTTCTATTTGCCTCGTTCAAACCACAATACATATTAATTCATAAATAGAAATGTAAGGCAACACACATAAAAAGTATGGTGTGCAAGGACACTTGTTGGCCATGTAACGGGTGTCGAACTGAACAATAAGAGAAGGGAAATGGACTGTAAGGAGACACAGGTAAATCTGCCATAAAAATCTTCCCACTGGGCATAAGAACAGGATTTAAAAACTAAAACAAAGTTTTGGCTGGAGCTGAGCTTTAAGTATGGCAATCTTGTTCAGTTCTGTCTAACCACTCCTTACCAAGTGTCAGTAAAGCTAAAATACATGAGTTTTTTGTCAGTCTGAATCAGATGCGCCTCTGTGTGCTATATTTAATAAACAGAATTATAGCAAGTTCCCCTTTACAAGGAAGTTGTAGCAAAGTTCTCCAAAATAATGTCAGCCCCATCACAACTTAAATTACCAAGTATGTACATCTGGTACAACTACTTATTGATACCTTCAATATTAGAACCAGTTGTTGCTCGTGAGATCCAAAGTAAGGAACCCGTTTGTGAAATCAAAGATCTTGTTATATAAACTAGAAATTTCTATTTCGGGACGCTTCTTTAATCTCACAATGTTCTTTATTTTATTGGTTTCCAAAAGCTGCTATCAATTCAGACATAAAATTACATTAGGGAAGTATTATTGACATGTCAGTCATAATCAAACAAGGGTAGAACGGGGTGAACTTTGTGTATTTTCTTGGAGAAGATTTTGAGATGGAATGAAGTAGGCAAATTCATGTCTAAAAAGAATTACAGAGAGATTACTCTTTCATTTTCCTTGTTCCTTGTACAACTACCACTGTTACCAGCACAAACATCTACTGAAATTGGGACTGCACAGGGCACCAGAGGCAAACATAAAGGAAAACATGGGACATTCAGAGAGGGTCCTAAATTACTGATGCTCCTGTGCCTCAGGTAAAGGACAGAAAATCTTGTCAAAAGATATGGCTATAGCGGTTGGTCAACTGGCACTGGGACCTCACTTGAAATAATCATGCAGCTGACTGTGTTGCATTTGATATAAATATATATGTCTGTTTTATGATTTTTATTCAGAATTTACTGTACATGGAGGAATCTGGTTAGTAGTTTGTCTTGGAGATAGACATTGTATTTTCTTGGAGTGTTTGAGCGGATACTTCTCAAACAAATGCCACTGAATACATAGGTAACATAGATACCATTTGTTGTATTTCAGTTAACAGCTGGATCAGTCTATTGTTCTGTAACCGTGGACAAACAATAGATTGGCCTTCTGACATATATGATCTATGGCATGTATGATACCACAGTGCTATCTAGAGGGCGAATTGGAGAATGTTTCACCCATTGAAACTCAGTATTGCAAAAGGGACCACACCCATATGGGGATGGTAAATTCTCCAAGTAAGAGGTCATCAGGCATAAGCTGACAAGAGGACTCTAAGATGACTTAACACCAAGGAAGATCCCTGACAGAAGGAGAGGAGACTTCATCTGAAAATGCTTTCGCCCAACCTCCCACAACATCTTATAGAGTAAGTCTGGGTCCTTGTTGCCTATGGAAATCGTGAACTCACTGTAACCTGAGTTAAGTAACTTTTAAGTGTATTTCTACTGTTTACAGTCCATAGTTTCTTTTTATTTGCTACGAAGTTGGTAGCATTTTGCTTGATGTATGTATATGTACTAGTCTTGTATTGTTTTTCCTATAATTGTAGCAGTTTGTATGTACAGCATTTTTGTGTAATAAAAGCACATTAATACACTGCAGAGGTCTGAGCTTCCTTGCTTATAACACAAAGTAACCTAAATAGACGAGAGCAAAACACTGACACAAGTTATGAAACTTGGAAAGGTGAGGTTTGGGGCAATGGAAGACTTTATATGCGCAGCAAGTTCTCAGAGCAACTGGAACTTAGCCATCCAGGACCCCAGAACAGAAGATGTGCATCTACGGTGTCAATGGGTTCTGATAGTGAACCAAGAGTGTTTTTTAGGCAAGGGCCCTTCAGAAGTTTAGACACTCATTTTTAATATATCATACTCTGTGGAATATACTTATCAGCTGGCACATTCTTTCCAACTAGTAAAAAAAAAAAATTCCCTTTCTTTTTTTAAATACCTGGGAATAAGCAGTAGTTGTATAAAACATAAAGAGAACCTTTTCAAACCAAATATTGAGTCTTGGGTATGAAAAGTAAACTAGAATTCATCTTCACTTCCTCCACAGTTACCATAGGTATCAAGTGAAGTTTCTTTGCAGGAAGTTCTTTTGATATACTACTTCTGGCTGAACTACAGATGGCAAAACTGTGTGATAGTTCTGATAGCCAAAACAAGTAAATGACCAAACTGGAAAAAAATAGCTATCACAAAAAATTAACTATCACACCAAAAACACAATTTTAAACACACAGTATAGTTTTAAAGCACATAAGAGAAATATGTAGACTGCCATTTCTGAAATAGCTAGTTGCCTGGCAATTTATGAACCATATTATTTCTAACAGAGCCCTGGACTGCATTAAAAACACATGTAAGGGATACATAGTGCAATTATCCAGCAGCAGGGATGACCAGTTTACTGTAGCTGTACTTAGGAAACTGGAATTAGAGTATGATTAAAATAAGGTTTATTAAAGTGGTTGTAATTCCTTACATATACCCAGTGAAGTGACTGACATGAGGTAATACACAGAGATTAAACAAATCCTCCTACATAAGGTATACCTGTTTATCTGAAGTACTCTCTTCTCTACTGTCATTCAAAGTCCAGAATTCACAGGATCTCATAACTCTGGAAAGCAGGGGGCGGAGAGCTGAGGTTATACTCCACAGAGCTCAGTGAGGAGAGTTCTGAAAGCTGATTGGAGGGAAGGGGCACACCCCCTTCACATAGCACACAGGAACAGAGCTTAGGCTGTCAATCAACTGGAGATCCCTCCCCGTTGCCTTTTTTCTCTTGGTGTCAGGAAGATTTGTCAGAAGTGATTCATGCAGATAGCAGAGGAATAAAGCAGCAGACAGAAATTACACTTAGTGCTCTGGGCTAACACAAGTACACACTATAGAGGGATATGCTTTATTCATATTTCATATCTGAGGTTTACAACAACTTAATGCACACAACACCTATCCAAAACCAATGAACCAAAAGCAAAGTGAAAAATAAATGTGAAAGTGAAGCAAAGCCAAACCAATGACCTAACTATAATACAATATATACAAATGGAGGGAAACTGACATAAACAGAACATAACCAGGACTGGAAAAAGGGGAACAGAGATGGGGTAACAGGATACAGGGTGCTAGCTAAAAAGTACAGGATAAAAGCTAGTACACACAGGCTGAATGTCGGGCAGGATCGGACCGTTCAATAGAAACCGGCTGACTTTTTGGACCATGTGTACTGCAGCCGGACCGACAGAAGCTGGTAGTTCGGCAGGCTTCTGTCGATAGGGCATGACTGAAAAAGGTCTGCTGATCAGCTCCCGATCATCTCTCTTGCCTAAGAACACTTACTGGAGTGTTCTGGAGGGTGGGACGCCCCCCTTTCAGAACACAACAGCACAACAGGGGAGATCGCTGTACTAATATTGCATGGTTAGTACAGCGACTCCTCCGGATTGGTCTGTTTTTTTTTCATTCAGACCTGCTGGGTTTAACGAAAAAAAACTACTAGTGTGTATTAGGCTTAAGGCAGGGATCAGGATAATCAGTGATCTGGTATATGGATAATAGGCAAAACACTGAAACAAATCAAGGAAGGTGTTATATACCTTCCCAGCCAGCATCAGGTGGAGCTAAATTACTGGGATGCTGGCTACTGGTAAACACCCGCTGGAGGCAACCAGAAATGTGCCCTTCAACTCTGGTAACCACAGAGCCACCAGCAGGTAATCCAGCTTTTGGCAACACATTAGGAGTTTTAACCCTTCCATAATCTATCCAAAACTAAACAAAAAAAATGTTTTTGGCTTATTATACACTTTAACCACCTCAGTATCGGCATGTTTCACCCCATGCATTATCAGTGCATTTTCCAGTTTTCAGCACTGTGATACTTTGACTGACAATTACTCAGTAATGCAATACTGTGCCCAAATTAACTTTATATAATTTTTTTGGAGACAAATAGAGCTTTCTTTTGGTGGTACTAAGGTTTTTATTTTTTACTATATAAAGGAAAATATACCAAAACTTTTGAAGAAAAAGTTATTTATTATTTTATGTCTTAAACATAGCAAATACAAATGCCAGGACAGTATAAAAACCCCTGAAATGATAGCTGTGCTAAGGTGATCGGATTTTGTTTCTACAATTTTGGAGAAATAAAGAAACAAGCTGGTATTGAGGTGGTTAAAACATGGTAATGGTCCACTAGATACATTGTCTTTAATGTGCAGATTGTATATAATGTGAAGATTAAGAGGATTGTGCAGGATAAGGTAGGTGAAGAGTCAGATAAAAGACAGGATGGGGCTAACATATAAAGGAGAGTGGAAAAAGACATCAGGTGCTGGATTTTTATGCTATTTACACTGTATTGGATTGAAGGGTGCTTTTGATGTGTGAGAGCAAACACTGCTTCCTGATCACCAGCCAGTAAGACACTGCTGCAACAGGCAGCCTGTGTTTACATTCTGTGATGATGTGATTGGTCACAGCAATCACATGGTACAGAGCCACTCTAACTGGCGGTCTACCTGTTTCCTGTGATCTACTGTGTTCTACCACAATGCTATCACAGAACTGTGCATGTACAGGCACACACAAAAGTATAGTTCCCAGAAGACGTACAGGAGGTGTCTAATCAATATAGAGAAATCTGTTGTGGGGATCAGGAAGGAAGTCTCATGTGATGGCATAACTGTATCAGGCTGATTCATTCCATTGTTATGGTGAGTGCATTGTGGTGGTGGAACTAGCACACTTGCATACACTTGCGGCATAATCATTGCACTAATAATCACTTTCAGCAGTATTCATCTCGGAAACATCCTTGTTTGGAAACCTGATCACTTGAACTTTTTATTTTTGCGTTTATGATATGTTAAGCACTTTTACGCTTTATTTTTCTAAGCATTTATATATGCACTTTTGCCATTTTTTTCACTGTTGCACTTTTTTTTGCTCCCTGAATGGGCAAAATGGCAACCTCACTTCCCCCCACCCAAATGAGACATTTATATATTTATACAAGATGATAATATACCTTCAATTTGCCTCTTCTCGAGGATAAATACATTCAGTTCAAGTAATATTTCCTCATACCTAAGGTCTTCAATGCCCCTTATCAATTTGTTCAGATATGCCATAAACAGTTCCATAAAGAAATTTTGTATAAATTTAATATAGATAAAAATACTTAGACAATCATAAATACAAAGAAATGGATTACTTCTGGCATGTACAAAAACGACACAAAAGACAGCAGAACATCTAATTAAGTCAAAATAATTGCAAGCAGACTGCATTGTGCAACTGACACCAACACTTTGTTCTGGTATCCCTCAGCAGTAACTACACTTGTCTTGTTGTCAACTGGGACCCTGAGATGACTATTTTGTATGTATCCTTGATGGCATAATCTATGAAACATAACCAGCAGACATAATTAGCCTTCTGAGCTTTGTCATGACAGGATAAACACATCAGTATGGAAAGCCACACAAAACAAATGCATAGTCCCCAGGTATTACCACTGTCTTTTAGTCATCACCCTCCTGAAGGCCTTAAACGTCTGTTCCAATCACTTGTTACCAGCATGGGGGGTCTCCGGGAAGAAATGTTACAGATATCAGCTAAAACACCGGACAGTCTAAAACTCTACCTCCACCCCTAGAAACAACAACTAAAAGCATATTAGTACTGTCTACAACTAAAAGAGCTCAATTATGTCAGAAAGAATTATATCGGTGATTGCCATGCAGTTTTAGTATTTTAGCAACATCATCTGCATAAATATGATTGTGTGAGTGCATGGATGAAAAGTTACAGTTAATCAATAGATATTTCAACAATTCTACTATAGGTTGTATTGTTAGACATTAAGGAATTACATTCTTATTTAATGTTACAAAAGTCAACCAATCATCTGGGATGTTTCATTTTCTCTTGCTACCCTAGGCTAATGAAACATGAGCTTTTATTGCTTGTACCTTACTCTTCATTACCCAACAGTTTTGGTGCCAGGTTAATGTCCTTCAACATAGTTTACCTTACTTCTTTTGGACCTCTGGCAGCACACTTACCTACAAATTGTCTTTCTTAAAAGTTGGGGAATACACCTTTTTGCACTTTATAATGAACAAAGGAAATTTCTTCTATAAATATTTGAAAAAATAAAGACACTGAATACTTCCAAATTTCTTTTTCCAACTCGCAAGTTACAGAAATATAATTTTATGCAGTTGTAGACATTTTTTTTTACTATATTGAATGCCATTGAAAGTGTAATCTAAAACACCAATAGATGGTAATGCAAATACTTAGAATTTAATGAACAGAGCCACACTGGGGCTTTAAGGTTGGATGTGCCAAAAATGTAATCTTCATTGAACCACTAAGCTAAGTGTCAGGTCACCATTACTAACCTCGCAATGCAGTGTGGTGATAGGTTCGGACTCCCAGTCCACAAACACCATGGCATCCCATAATTGCATTATCAACAGCAGTGGTCATCAACCCTGTCCTCGGGGCCCACTAGCAGGCCAGGATAACTGAAATACATCACAGGTGATATCATTTGCTGCTCAGTGATGGCAGTATTCTAGTCTGCATCTCCCTAAACTAATCCATAAAACCTGGCCTGTTAGTGGGCCCTGAGGACAGGGTTGATGACCACTGATCAACAGGATGGAAAAAAGATTTAACTGCACATAGAAATTATTTTTTTTATATATTCCTAATTTGATAAAAGCTGCTAATGAATGTTAACTCAATTCACAGTAATGTAAAAATTAGACCAAGCCAAGTATGAGCTATCAAGTTGTCCAGGTCCAAACATAGCTGATTTACATGCGTTATACAAATGAAAACAAACTAGTTATCAATGATAAGAAAAAAGCGCAACAAGATGTTTTGCAAATGATTTGATTAGGATTACATCTTTGCACAATTATTTCAGTTGTATGGTAAATTCCAATAATATAGCAAAATAATTTTAACTCTTATGGTACCTTATGTGCAGTGAGATCTGATAAAATTTCAGAACTACAGCTTCTATGAAACACTAACAGTACAAAGCAACTCACTTTAAAATGGAAATAATGCAATATTAACAATCATTTGCATTGAAACCATAAGATACAATAAAATTTACTGTAATTGTGTGTGAATACCAATCAATAATATATTTCAATATGCATAGGTTCATACTGTATATCACCCGAATTGGACATAGTGCTCTTGCAATGTTCCTTTGGATTGATTATCTAAAGTAACAATAAATGCTAATGTAGTAAAGCATCTGTGTTCCCTTTTAATACCCAGTTATGTGCAGAGGAATCTAAAGAACTGGATTTTGCCTGCATGACTGGATAATAAAAGACAAGCAGGAGACTAGGGGTACGACTTTATGGATTCATACAAATCATTAGCACGATAGTTAGTGTACCCTTTCTATCTTTACAGTCTCACACAATGGCAGACAAAGTCAACAAAGGGTCCCTGTGCAAGATAGATAGATAGATAGATAGATAGATAGATAGATAGATAGATAGATAGATAGATAGATAGATAGATAGATAGATCCAATGCTAACCTCTCCTTCTGAAGCAAGTTGCCTGGCTGCCCTGTTGACTTCTTTATGACTTCTCATATCTGAATATGTTTTCTGGGCCAGGGACAATGAAAGTATAGAGGTTAGAAAGTGAACATGATAGTCAGGTAACTAGCCTTTTTCAAGGAAGTCGCTAATTAACTTACTACTCAAACACAAAGCCAGTAGCACACTGAATACAATTGGACAAAAGTGATGTTTTTTTTTTTGTAAGTTGTAAAGTATAAATAAAATGCAAAGCATCTAAAATGCATTTCACAGCAATGCATTTTGGTGTGAATAAGTTCCTACAGCTCAGATGGTGGTTCAGTGCCTTGGCTTTTCCCCAACCCTAGTTGTGCCCACCCCTGACATGCCCACAGCGAGTGCCTCATCTGTAGAGCAATCACCCCAGCCCTGAGTGGTCTGCTCAAAGATTGTTCTTCACTGCAAGCAAAGAGTTCTAATTTATAATCAAGAACATGTTCAGAAGCAAAGCAGGAATAGTTCCCACAGCATCATGGGAGATTAGCTTTTTTTTTTCCTTGGTTCATGTCTACTGTGCAACACATACAAAGGGAGTAGAGTGAATCCACACACATACAGAAAACAACAATTGGTGTTTCCCCTTTCACCCCCTTTTGCCAGTGTCACTAAGCGATCGTTTTTCTGATCGCTGCATTAGTGTCGCTACAGTCGCTAGGTAGCTAGTTATTTTTTTAGGTTCACCGCCAGGTTTTTATAGCGCTAGGTACCCCGATATACTACCCAATAATGTTTTTAACCCCCTGATTGCCGCTAGTTAACCCTTTCACCCCCTTTTGCCAGTGTCACTAAGCGATCATTTTTCTGATCGCTGCATGTGTCGCTAGGTAGCTAGTTATTTTTTTAGGTTCACCGCCAGGTTTTTAACCCCCTGATTGCCCCTAGAGTTAACCCTTTCACCCCCTTTTGCCAGTGTCACTAAGCGATCATTTTTCTGATCGCTGCATGTGTCGCTAGTGTCGCTAGGTAGCTAGTTATTTTTTTAGGTTCACCGCCAGGTTTTTATATCGCTAGGTACCCCGATATACTACCCAATAATGGTTTTAACCCCCTGATTGCCGCTAGTTAACCCTTTCACCCCCTTTTGCCAGTGTCACTAAGCGATCGTTTTTCTGATCGCTGCATTAGTGTCGCTACAGTCGCTAGGTAGCTAGTTATTTTTTTAGGTTCACCGCCAGGTTTTTATAGCGCTAGGTACCCCGATATACTACCCAATAATGGTTTTAACCCCCTGATTTCCGCTAGTTAACCCTTTCACCCCCTTTTGCCAGTGTCACTAAGCGATAATTTTTCTGAACGCTGCATCAGTGTCGCTAGTGTCGCTAGGTAGCTAGTTATTTTTTTAGGTTCACCGCCAGGTTTTTATAGCGCTAGGTACCCCGATATACTACCCAATAATGGTTTTAACCCCCTGATTGCTGCTAGTTAACCCTTTCACCCCCTTTCACCAGCGATCACAGTATAAGTGTCACTGGTGACGCTGGTTAGCCAGTTAGTTATTTAGGTTCCCCGTCAGGTTTTTATATAGCGCCAGGGACCCCCATATACTACCTAATAAAAATTTGAACCCCCTGATTGCCCCTAGTTAACCCTTTCACCACTGATCACCGTATAAGTGTTACGGGTGACTCTGGTTAGTTTGTTTTTTATAGCATTTTATATTCAAATCCGGAAGGCAGTGCTTGGTTTTCGGGGTCCCGTACGTGGCTAGGCTCCCAAAAAGTCCCCCACATGTGGTATCCCCGTACTCGGGAGAAGCAGCAGAATTTATTTTGGGGTGTAATTTGACTTCTGCCCATAGCATGTGTGAGCAATATATCATTTAGTGACAACTTTGTGCAAAAAAAAAAAAAGTTTGTAATATTCCCGCAACTTTTGGCAAAATATAAAATATTCCATGGACTCAACATGCCTCTCAGTAAATAGCTTGGGGTGTCTACTTTCCAAAATGGGGTCATTTGGGGGGGTTTTGTGCTATTTTGGCATTTTATGGCCTTCGAAACTGTGATAGGTAGTGAGGAGTTAAATCAAAAATTTGCACCCTTAGAAATCCTGAAGGTGGTGATTGGTTTTCGGGGTGCCGTGCGCGACTAGACTCCCAAAAAGTCCCACACATGTGGTATCCCCGTACTCGGGAGAAGCAGCAGAATGTATTTTGGGGTGTCATTTCACATATGCCCATAGCATGTGTGAGCAATATATCATTTAGTGACAACTTGGTGCAAAAAAAAAAAAGTTTGTAATATTCCCGCAACTTGTGGCAAAATATAAAATATTCCATGGACTCAACATGCCTCTCAGTAAATAGCTTGGGGTGTCTACTTTCCAAAATGGGGTCATTTTGGGGGGTTTTGTGCTATTTTGGCATTTTATGGCCTTCGAAACTGTGATAGGTAGTGAGGAGTTAAATCAAAAATTTGCACCCTTAGAAATCCTGAAGGTGGTGATTGGTTTTCGGGGTGCCGTGCGCGACTAGACTCCCAAAAAGTCCCACACACGTGGTATTGCCATACTCGGGAGAAGTAGCGGAATATATTTTGGGGTGCAATTCCACATATAACCATGGCATGTGTGAGCAATATATCATTTAGTGACAACTTTTTGTAAAAAAAATTTTTTTTTTTTTTTTTTGTCATTATTCAATCCCTTAGGACAAAAAAAATAAATATTCAATGGGCTCAACATACCCATCAGCAATTTCCTTGGGGTGTCTACTTTCCAAAATGGGGTCATTTGGGGGGGATTTGTACTGCCCTGTCATTTTAGCACCTCAAGAAATGAGATCGGCAGTCATAAATTAAAAGCTGTGTAAATTCCAGAAAATGTACTCTAGTTTGTAGACGCTATAACTTTTGCACAAACCAAAAAATATACGCTTATTGACATTTTTTTTACTAAAGACATGTGGCTGAATAAATTTTGCCCTCAATGTATGACTAAAATTTAGTTTATTCGATTTTTCTTATAACAAAAAGAAGAAAATATCTTTTTTTTTCAAAATTTTCGCTCTTTTTCCATTTATATCGCAAAAAAAAAAAATCGCAGAGGCAATCAAATACCATCAAAAGAAAGCTCTATTTGTGGGAAGAAAAGGACGCAAATTTCGTTTGGGTGCAATATTGCATGACCGCGCAATTACCAGTTAAAGCAGCGCAGTGCGAAATTGCAAAAAGACCTCTGGTCCTTAAGGTGTTTATTGGTCCGGAGCTGAAGTGGTTAAAGCGGAACGCCAGGCAGATATAAAATTCATCCATGAATGCGTTTTTCAACACTGGATCAGCACAGGTCACTGCAAAAGCACATAGAAAACAACGGTTTTCCAAGTGCCTTTTTCACACTACAACGTTGTGTGCATCTGTGTTGTGTTAAAGTGCAATCAGTCAGCATTTTAACCACTTGCCGACCGCCTCACGCCGATGTACGTCATCAGAATGGCACGGGCAGGCATAAGCACATATATGTACGTCCTTTGCCTCCCGCGGGTCGGGGGCCCGATCGGGCCCCCGCCCGGTGCCTGCGGCGGTCGGTTTTCGTTCGGGAGCGATCCCGGACGAGGGGACGGCCATTCATTCATGGCCACCCCCTCGCGATCGCTCCCGACGAATGGAAATCCCCGGTGACATCACTTCCTCTCCTGTAATGTAAACACAGGAGAGGAAGTGATGTATTCTCTCCTCCGTGTCGGTATTTTTCGTTCCGACACGGAGGAGAGCGGATCAGTGAGTTGCACCAACACATCCCACACACAGTAGAACATGCCAGGCACACTCACACCCCCCCTTTACCCCCCGATCACCCCCCCAATTACCCCTGCCCCCCAGTCACAGTGACACCAATGTCATTTTTTTTTTTTTTTTTTTTTTTTTTGCATTGGTGTCATTTGTGACTGTAATAACTGTTAGGGCAGTTAGGGTTAGCCCCCTTTAGTTCTAATGTACCCCCCTAACCCCCCCAATAAAGGTTTAACCCCGTGATCACCCCCCGTCGCCAGTGTCACTAAGGCTGGGTTCACATTGCAGCGGTTTATGAGAACGAATGTGATTCGCACCGCACTGCAGTGCAAATCACATCCGATCTCTGTGCGATTCGAGTTCAGCCATTCGCCGCACCCGCCGCACCCGCCACACCCGCCGCACCCGCCGCAAATTCGCACGGGACCCTTTTTTTGGCCCGCAGCAGAATCGGATCGCATGGGTGTTCACACCATGCGATCCGAGTTTGCAGATCGCACTGCGATATGCGAACTGATCTGGGGGTGTCAGTAACATTTCACTGACACTCCCAGCAGTTCGCATAGGGCAGTGTGAACTGCCGCCGGGAGGCATGCGATGCGGGAACCCGCCGCGGATTCGCGGCGTTTCCGCATCGCTCCAGTGTGAACCCAGCCTAATAAGCGATCATTTTTCTGATCGCCGTATTAGTGTCACAGGTGACGCTAGTTAGGCAGGTAGGTATTTAGGTTCGCCGCAGCTTTTTATAGCGCTAGGGACCCCCATATACTACCGCATAAAGCCCCCTGATTGCCCCCTAGTTAACCCTTTCACCAGTGATCACCATATAACTGTTACAGGTGACGCTGGTTGGTTAGTTATTTTTTTATAGTTTCAGGGCACCCGCCATTTATTACCTAATAAAGGTTTAACCCCCTGATCACCCGGCAGGTGTCATTTGTGACTAATAACTGTTAGGGCAGTTAGGGTTAGCCCCCTTTAGTTCTAAGGTACCCCCCTAACCCCCCCAATAAAGGTTTAACCCCGTGATCACCCCCCGTCGCCAGTGTCACTAAGGCTGGGTTCACATTGCAGCGGTTTATGAGAACGGATGTGATTCGCACCGCACTGCAGTGCAAATCACATCCGATCTCTGTGCGATTCGAGTTCAGCTATACAGATAGTATGGCTGAATTCGTGTCGCACCCGCCGCAAACTCGCACGGGACCCTTTTTTTGGTCCGCAGCAGAATCGGATCGCATGGGTGTTCACACCATGCGATCCAAGTTTGCAGATCGCACTGCGATATGCGAACTGATCTGGGGGTGTCATTAACATTTCACTGACACTCCCAGCAGTTCGCATAGGGCAGTGTGAACTGCCGCCGGGAGGCATGCGATGCGGGAACCCGCCGCGCATTCGTGGCGTTCCCGCATCGCTCCAGTGTGAACCCAGCCTAATAAGCGATCGTTTTTCTGATCGCTGTATTAGTGTCACAGGTGACGCTAGTTAGGCAGGTAGGTATTTAGGTTCGCCGCAGCTTTTTATAGCGCCAGGGACCCCCATATACTACCGCATAAAGCCCCCTGATTGCCCCCTAGTTAACCCTTTCACCAGTGATCACCATATAACTGTTACAGGTGACGCTGGTTGGTTAGTTATTTTTTTATAGTTTCAGGGCACCCGCCATTTATTACCTAGTCTCACTAGTGTACCCCTAAATTTAGGGGTGTCTACTTTCTAAAATGGGGTCATTTGGGGGGGGGGGGTTTGTGCCATCTTGGCATTTTATGGCCTTCAAAACTGTAACGCCCTTAGAAAGCCTGAAGGCGGTGCTTGGTTTTTGGGGCCCCGTACGCGGCTAGGCTCCCAAAAAGTCCCACATATGTGGTATCCCCGTACTCAGGAGAAGCAGCAGAATTTATTTTGGGGTGTCATTTCACATATGCCCATGGCATGCGTGAGCAATATATCATTTAGTGACAACTTTGTGAAAAAAAAAAAAAGTTTGTAATTTTCCCGCAACTTGTGGCAAAATATAAAATATTCCATGGACTCAACATGCCTCTCAGCAAATAGCTTGGGGTGTCTACTTTCTAAAATGGGGTCATTTGTGGGGGTTTTGTGCCATCTTGGCATTTTATGGCCTTCAAAACTGTAATAGGTAGTGAGAAGTGAACTCAAAAAATTACGCCCTTAGAAAGCCTGAAGGCGGTGCTTGGTTTTCGGGGCCCCGTACGCGGCTAGGCTCCCAAAAAGTCCCACATATGTGGTATCCCCGTACTCAGGAGAAGCAGCAGAATTTATTTTGGGGTGTCATTTCACATATGCCCATGGCATGCATGAGCAATATATCATTTAGTGACAACTTTGTGAAAAAAAAAAAAAAAAAAAAAAAGTTTGTAATTTTCCCGCAACTTGTGGCAAAATATAAAATATTCCATGGACTCAACATGCCTCTCAGCAAATAGCTTGGGGTGTCTACTTTCTAAAATGGGGTCATTTGTGGGGGTTTTGTGCCATCTTGGCATTTTATGGCCTTCAAAACTGTAATAGGTAGTGAGGCGTGAAATCAAAAATTGACGCCCTTAGAAAGCCTGAAGGCGGTGCTTGGTTTTCGGGGCCCTGTACGCGGCTAGGCTCCCAAAAAGTCCCACATATGTGGTATCCCCGTACTCAGGAGAAGCAGCAGAATTTATTTTGGGGTGTCATTTCACATACGCCCATAGCATGTGTGAGCAATATATCATTTAGTGACAACTTTGTGTAAAAAAAAAAAAAAATTTTTTTTTTGTCATTATTCAATCGCTTGAGGCAAAAAAATAAAATATTCAATGGGCTCAACATGCCTCTTATCAATTTCCTTAGGGGGTCTACTTTCCAAAATGGGGTCATTTGGGGGGGTTTTGTACTGCCCTGTCATTTTAGCACCTCAAGAAATGAGATAGGCAGTCGTAAACTAAAAGCTGCGTAAATTCCAGAAAACGTACCTTAGTTTGTAGATGTGACAACTTTTGCGCAAACCAATAAATATACAATTATTGACTTTTTTTTTACCAAAGACATGTGGCTGAATACATTTTGTCCTAAATGTATGACTAAAATTGAGTTTATTGGATTTTTCTAATAACAAAAAGTAGAAAATATCATTTTTTTTCAAAATTTGCGGTCTTTTTACGTTTATATCGCAAAAAATAAAAATCGCAGAGGCAATCAAATACCATCAAAAGAAAGCTCTATTTGTGGGAAGAAAAGGACGCAAATTTTGTTTGGGTACAACATTGCATGACCGCGCAATTACCAGTTAAAGCAGCGCAGTGCCAAAGTGTAAAAAGACCTCTGGTCATTTACCAGCAAAATGGTCCGGTCTGAAAGTGGTTAATGCAACACAATGCACATGAATGCATTTAAATGCATTAGAACTGAAAGTAAAGATATAAAATCAAACTTGTTGCTAGTATTTTGACCCTTCCAGGAACCTGTCACTTCAGAGCGAATGACATGAAACTGCATTCCAACATGCAGAAAACTGCAATTTATTGCAATTCAATGTGCACATACATTTTGATGCATAGCTGTGAGTTTTATGTGCAGTATGGTGTGAAGCACCACTAATACATAGTTCAAAATATATTCTTTTAAATGCAAGCAGTATAAGTACCTGAATTTGACTTGGTTTTATCCACTTGTAGTCCCTGTATAGCAGAGCTTAGACTAGGGAGGTGGTTGCAACACTATGGGGGCTATTTACGAAAAGGTGAATCCACTTTGCACTGCAAGTGCACTTGAAAGTGCAGTCGCTCTAAGACCCCTTTCAGACTGAGGGCGTTTTGCAGGCACTATAACATTAGAAATAGCGTCTGCAATCCGCCCTTAAACTGCTGCTCCATTGCTTCCAGTGTAAAAGCCCGAGGGCTTTCACACTGGAGCGGTGAGCTGACAGGGCGTCAGGAAAAGTCCTGCCAGCAGCTTCTTTGGAGCGGTGAAGGAGCGGTGTGTTTACCACTCCTCCACTGCTGCTCCCCATTGAAATCAATGGGGCAGCACTGCAATACCGCCAGCAAAACGCCGCTACTGCACGCGGTTTTAACCCTTTCTCAGCTGCTAGCGGGGGGTAAAAGTGCCCTGCTTGTGGCCGATATGCGCTGCAAATCCGACGGTAAAGCGCCGCTAAAAATAGCGACGTTTTACCGCCAACGCTATGGGTGGCTTGGTGTGAAAGCCGTCTAAATCTAAGGGGTAGATCTGAAATGAGTGGAAGCTCTGCTGATTTTATCATCCAATCATGTGCAAACTAAAATGCTGTTTTTTATTTTCCTTGCATGTCCCCCTCGGATCTACAGCGACGTTACTTTCAAGTGCACTTTCAGTGCAAAGTGGATTTTCCTTTAATAAATAACCCCCTATGAGCCAATCAGTTTTGCTGCAGTGCTCATGCTAAAATGGAACATGCTGATTGGAGGAGATAGCAGAGTGTCACAGAGATGAGCTTATCAGTCTGCTGCTTCTCATTTCACTGTCCAGTCACAGGCTGCGGGGGGGGGGGGGGGGGGCAAGCTCTGTAAGTAATACTGAACTGCAGGAGAGAACAATCTGATCTCCTGCCCTGCCAGGCACGACTGTGCTGTGTGCCAATGCTGTATAAATCTCAGGACTGGATGGGCAGAAAAGTTCAGCTTTCATTTTTGGCAATTAGAGACATGAGAATGCCATAAACAATATTTATTTCCAACATATACGTAGTTTATTGCAGCTCTTGTATATATCGGGGGGTACAAATGGTGCTTAGTGATGTTCTCAAGTCGCTTGATCTGCTAACAAGTCGATACTTTATCATGTAATATTACTGAGCATCTGTTCATTCACATTACTTGCTGAACATCTTGAGTAATGGCCTTTTAAGGCAAAACAAGTGGAACGTCTCCTAAGTTTCTATGCCAGGTCAGCTCTAGATGATTGAGCCTATGCAGGACACCACACAAGTAAAGAGTGAACACATGGGCCTCCAAGAAATGATTAATTCTTAACTGACTTTCTGAAGCGAGCTTTGTTTTTAGTTATGATTAGATATCATGTCACAGAGAGCCGTCCAGAAGAGCCATGTGTTACATTAGTCTTATACTGTGCAGAGATCAGCTGCTAGCCCTACTCTGTTTGTATTTATTTATAAAGCAAGACAGCCTTCGAGACCTGTAATGAGATGCTGTAGTTTTTTAAAGAGGTAAAATAATTTTCAAACACAGACACACAATGAGTTTATTTATTTAAAAAGTTGTTAAATAGAGTCTGGGAATTCAAATATTCAATGTTGACATTGTGCAGAACTGGGCGCATGCCAAATGCAACTTTCTCTCTCCCTCTCTGGAGACACCCAATGAACTAGGAATTTCGACTTTCTCCTCCTTCTTTACTAAATAGGTAAAAGTCATTAATTACAGGCCAAGCGGTATCTGAGCCATAATCAAGTAATGGGATCCTTTATTTGAGAACTACAAAGGGTTCTAAGTGTGTTTAGCTGTAAATGCAAGGCCCAAAGTAGCATGTCTGACTCTGGAAAATGGATTTTGTAAACAGAGCCTTCCTTCTGTTGAAACATTTTATTACACGTTACAAAAGCAGAACGCCTTTGTTTTATATTAAAATGAACCCTTCATATAAAGCTGTCATTTTTTTTTTCCCCCACCACCTAACGAGAGCAATGATCCAATTACTAACCTGTTCTATGCCAGGCCTACATGGGGAAAATAAAAAAGTCCATCTGGTGCTGGCTAAATTTTGTTTGACGAAGCCAGCCCTTTAAATCAGTAGAGATTAGTACCCAAAATAAAGAGTTTCTGCGGAAGGCCATGCTCAAGAAATACTTCCAAATGTGATGGAAATCCCCCAAAACAAATGGGTTTAAGTGCAAAAGTAACTAGAAAGGATTAGTGGGGCACTGGATGAAATCCATGACAAATATTACTAAAAGAAATAGGTACTGCCCGCAAGGAATAATTCCCGGTTTTATAAGGAGGCCATGCTAAAAATAGGCTAGAACGTGGTGGGTACGCAGTTCACCCCGTATGTCAGAAACTGATAGTAATAGACCTTATTTACCAAACTGCCT